>NC_047114.1:103583717-103883717 GCF_902500255.1 Thalassophryne amazonica
CTGTTGCACCAAGTGGACTGAAATGAATCATGGCTCCAACACGAGAGATGTCAATTGAAACAAAGGAGAGGATTATCAAACTCTTAAAAGAGGGTAAATCATCACGCAGTGTTGCAAAAGATGTTGGTTATTCACAGTCAGCTGTGTCTAAACTCTGGACCAAATACAAATAACATGGGAATGTTGTTAAAGGCAAACATACTGGTAGACCAAGGAAGACATCATTAACACCTAAACAGAAAAAAACAAGGTTACAGTGGGCTAAGGAAAAGCAATCGTGGACTGTGGATGACTGGATTAAAGTCATATTCAGTGATGAATCTCAAATCTGCATTGGGCAAGGTGATGATGCTGGAACTTTTGTTTGGTGCCTTTCCAATGAGATTTATAAAGATGACTGCCTGAAGAGAACATGTAAATTTCCACTCATTGATGATATGGGGCTGCATGTCAGGTAAAGGCACTGGGGAGATGGCTGTCATTACATCATCAATAAATGCACAAGTTTACGTTGATATTTTGGACACTTTTCTGATGTTTGGGGATGATGAAATCATTTTTCAAGATGATAATGCATCTTGCCATAAAGCAAAAACTGTGAAAACATTCCTTGCAAAAAGACACATAGGGTCAATGTCAACCAGCAGATGTGATATGATGCAGGTGTTAGTTTTGGGGATGAAAATTTACAGGGTGATTCCATAATTTATTCCTCAGAATTGAGTGATTCCATATTTTTTTCCCTCTGCTTGGTCTAAAAAAGTAATCGTTACTGACTGCCACAATCTTTTTTTCTTGATTTCTTATAGTGTTTCATAAATCCAGAAAGTTGCCATTTGAAATGACTTTAGTTTTGTGTCATGTCTGTGATCTGCTTTTTTCTACAAAATTAAACAACTGAATGAACATCCTCCGAGGCCGGTGATTCCATAATTTTTGCCAGGGGTTGTAGAGACAAACACAAAACAAACATGGGAACATCATAGAGACAAACACATAACAAACACGGGAACATCATAGAGACAAACATGTGAACATCACAGAGACAAACACGGGAACATCACAGAGACAAACACATAACAAACACAGGAACATCATAGAGACAAACACGTGACAGTCACAGAGACAAAAACGTGACAATCACAGAGACAAACACGGGAACATTATAGAGACAAACACATAACAAACACGGGAACATCATAGAGACAAACACGTGAACATCACAAACATGACAGTCACAGAGACAAATACATGAACATCACAGAGACAAACACGGGAATATCATAGAGATAAACACGTAACAAACACAGGAACATCATAGAGACAAACACGTGACAGTCACAGAGACAAACACGTGACAGTCACAGAGACAAACACGTGAACATCATAGAGACAAACACATGACAGTCACAGAGACAAACACGTGAACATCACAGAGAAACACATGAACATCACAGAGACAAACACATGACAGTCACAGAGACAAACACGGGAACATCACAGAGACAAACACGTGAACATCACAAACATGTGAAGAATACAGAGACAAACACATGAACATGATAGAGACAAACACGTGAACATCACAGAGACAAACACGTGAACGTCATAGAGACAAACACATGACAATTACAGAGACACACACGGGAACATTATAGAGACAAACACATAACAAACATGGGAACATCATAGAGACAAAGACATAATAAACATGGGAACATCATAGAGACAAACACATAACAAACACATGAACATCACAGAGAAACACATGACAGTCAGAGACAAACACGTGAACATCACAGAGACAAACACATGACAGTCACAAAGATAAACACGTGAACATCACAGAGACAAACACGTGAACAATACAGAGACAAACACATGAACATCATAGAGACAAACACATGACAGTCACAGAGACAAACACGTGAACATCACAGAGACAAACACAGGAACATCATAGAGACAAACACATGACAGTCACAAAGACAAACACGTGAACATCACAGAGACAAACAAGTGAACAATACAGAGACAAACACATGAACATCATAGAGACAAACACATGACAGTCACAGAGACAAACACGTGAACATCACCGAGACAAACACGGGAACATCATAGAGACAAACACAATGCAGTCACAAAGACAAACACGTGAACATCACAAACATGTGACAGCCACAGAGACAAACACGTGACAATCATAGAGACAAACACATAACAAACATGGAAACATCATAGAGACAAACACATAACAAACATGGGAACATCATAGTAACAAACACATAACAAACATGGGAAGATCATAGAGACAAACACGTGAACATCACAATCACGTGACAATCATAGAGACAAACACATAAACATGGGAACATCATAGTAACAAACACATAACAAACATGGGAAGATCATAGAGACAAACACGTGAACATCAATCAATCAATTTTATTTATATAGCGCCAAATCATAACAAACAGTTGCCCCAAGGAGCTTTATATTGTAAGGCAAGGCCATACAATAATTACAGAAAAACGGTCAACACGACCCCCTGTGAGCAAGCACTTGGCGACAGTGGGAAGGAAAAACTCCCTTTTAACAGGAAGAAACCTCCAGCAGAACCAGGCTCAGGGAGGGGCAGTCTTCTGCTGGGACTGGTTGAGGCTGAGGGAGAGAATCAGGAAAAAGACATGCTGTGGAGGGGAGCAGAGATCGATCACTAATGATTAAATGCAGAGTGGTGCATACAGAGCAAAAAGAGAAAGAAACACTCAGTGCATCGTGGGAACCCCCCAGCAGTCTAAGTCTATAGCAGCATAACTAAGGGATGGTTCAGGGTCACCTGATCCAGCTCTAACTATAAGCTTTAGCAAAAAGGAAAGTTTTAAGCCTAATCTTAAAAGTAGAGAGGGTGTCTGACTCCCTGATCTGAATTGGGAGCTGGTTCCAGAGGAGAGGAGCCTGAAAGCTGAAGGCTCTTCCTCCCATTCTACTCTTACAAACCCTAGGAACTACAAGTAAGCCTGCAGTCTGAGAGCGAAGCGCTCTATTGGGGTGATATGGTACTATGAGGTCCCTAAGATAAGAAGGGACCTGAATATTCAAAACCTTATAAGTAAGAAGAAGAATTTTAAATTCTATTCTAGAATTAACAGGAAGCCAATGAAGAGAGGCCAATATGGGTGAGATATGCTCTCTCTTTCTAGTCCCTGTCAGTACTCTAGCGGCAGCATTTTGAATTAACTGAAGGCTTTTCAGGGAACTTTTAGGACAACCTGATAATAATGAATTACAATAGTCCAGCCTAGAGGAAATAAATGCATGAATTAGTTTTTCAGCATCACTCTGAGACAAGACCTTTCTAATTTTAGAGACATTGCATAAATGCAAAAAAGCAGTCCTACATATTTGTTTAATATGCGCATTGAATTACATATCCTGATCAAAAATGACTCCAAGATTTCTCACAGTATTACTAGAGGTCAGGGTAATGCCATCCAGAGTAAGGATCTGGTTAGACACCATGTTTCTAAGATTTGTGGGGCCAAGTACAATAACTTCAGTTTTATCTGAGTTTAAAAGCAGGAAATTAGAGGTCATCCATGTCTTTATGTCTGTAAGACAATCCTGCAGTTTAGCTAATTGGTGTGTGTCCTCTGGCTTCATGGATAGATAAAGCTGGGTATCATCTGCGTAACAATGAAAATTTAAGCAATGCCGTCTAATAATATTGCCTAAGGGAAGCATGTATAAAGTGAATAAAATTGGTCCTAGCACAGAACCTTGTGGAACTCCATAATTAACCTTAGTCTGTGAAGAAGATTCCCCATTTACATGAACAAATTGTAATCTATTAGACAAATATGATTCAAACCACCGCAGCGCAGTGCCTGTAATACCTATGGCATGCTCTAATCTCTGTAATAAAATTTTATGGTCAACAGTATCAAAAGCAGCACTGAGGTCTAACAGAACAAGCACAGAGATGAGTCCACTGTCTGAGGCCATAAAAAGATCATTTGTAACCTTCACTAATGCTGTTTCTGTACTATGATGAATTCTAAAACCTGACTGAAACTCTTCAAATAGACCATTCCTCTGCAGATGATCAGTTAGCTGTTTTACAACTACCCTTTCAAGAATTTTTGAGAGAAAAGGAAGGTTGGAGATTGGCCTATAATTAGCTAAGATAGCTGGGTCAAGTGATGGCTTTTTAAGTAATGGTTTAATTACTGCCACCTTAAAAGCCTGTGGTACATAGCCAACTAACAAAGATAGATTGATCATATTTAAGATCGAAGCATTAAATAATCGTAGGGCTTCCTTGAGCAGCCTGGTAGGAATGGGGTCTAATAGACATGTTGATGGTTTGGATGAGGTAACTAATGAAAATAACTCTGACAGAACAATCGGAGAGAAAGAGTCTAACCAAATACCGGTATCACTGAAAGCAGCCAAAGATAATGATACGTCTTTGGGATGGTTATGAGTAATTTTTCTCTAATAGTTAAAATTTTATTAGCAAAGAAAGTCATGAAGTCATTACTAGTTAAAGTTAAAGGAATACTCGGCTCAATAGAGCTCTGACTCTTTGTCAGCCTGGCTACAGTGCTGAAAAGAAACCTGGGGTTGTTCTTATTTTCTTCAATTAGTGATGAGTAGTAAGATGTCCTAGCTTTACGGAGGGCTTTTTTATAGAGCAACTGACTCTTTCCAGGCTAAGTGATAAATTAGTGAGACGCCATTTCCTCTCCAACTTACGGGTTATCTGCTTTAGGGTTAGCTTGTGAGTTATACCACGGAGTCAGGCACTTCTGATTTAAAGCTCTCTTTTTCAGAGGAGCTACAGCATCCAAAGTTGTCTTCAATGAGGATGTAAAACTATTGACGAGATACTCTATCTCACTTACAGAGTTTAGGTAGCTACTCTGCACTGTGTTGGTATATGGCATTAGAGAACATAAAGAAGGAATCACAACATAAAGAACATCACAAACATGTGACAGCCACAGAGACAAACACGTGACAATCATAGAGACAAACACGGGAAGATCATAGAGACAAACACCTGACAGTCACAGAGACAAAAACGTGACAATCACAGAGACAAACACGTGACAGTCACAGAGACAAACACGTGAACATCATAGAGACAAACACATGACAGTCACAGAGACAAACATGTGAACATCACAGAGACAAACACGGGAACATTATAGAGACAAACACATAACAAACATGGGAACATCATAGAGACAAACACATAACAAACACGGGAACATCATAGAGACAAACAAAAAGGAACATCACAAACGTGACAGTCACAGAGACAAACACGTGACAATCACAGAGACAAACACGTGAACATCAAAGAGACAAACACATGACAGTCACAGAGACAAACACGGGAACATTATAGAGACAAACACATAACAAACACGGGAACATCATAGAGACAAACACGTGACAGTCACAGAGACAAACACGTGACAATCACAGAGACAAACACGTGAACATCATAGAGACAAACACAATGCAGTCACAAAGACAAACACGTGAACATCACAAACAGATGAACATCATAGAGACAAACACGGGAACATTACAGAGACAAACACGGGAACATCACAGAGACAAACACAATGCAGTCACAAAGACAAACACGTGAACATCACAAACACGTGTACATCACAGACAAACACGGGAACATCATAGAGACAAACACAATGCAGTCACAAAGACAAACATGTGAACAGTAACATAGAGCAGAGAGTGACACACAGACACCACACACACACAGAGTGAGACACAAACACCACACACACACAGCACAGAGTGAGACAGACACCGCACACACACAAAGTGAGACACAAACACCACACACACACAGCACAGAGTGAGACAGACACCGCACACATACACACACAGCACAGAGTGACACACAAACACACACAGCACAGAGTGACACACAGACACCACACACACACAGAGTGAGACACAAACACCACACACACACAGCACAGAGTGAGACAGACACCGCACACATACACACACAGCACAGAGTGACACACAGACACACACAGCACAGAGTGACACACAGACACCACACACACACAGAGTGAGACACAAACACCACACACACACAGCACAGAGTGAGACAGACACCGCACACATACAAAGTGAGACACAAACACCACACACACACAGCACAGAGTGAGACAGACACCGCACACACACAAAGTGAGACACAAACACCACACACACACAGCACAGAGTGAGACAGACACCGCACACACACAAAGTGAGACACAAACACCACACACACACAGCACAGAGTGAGACAGACACCGCACACATACACACACAGCACAGAGTGACACACAGACACACACAGCACAGAGTGACACACAGACACCACACACACACAGAGTGAGACACAAACACCACACACACACAGCACAGAGTGAGACAGACACCGCACACACAAAGTGAGACACAAACACCACACACACACAGCACAGAGTGGGACAGACACCGCACACATACACACACAGCACAGAGTGACACACAGACACCACACACACACAAAGTGAGACACAAACACCACACACACACAGCACAGAGTGAGACAGACACCGCACACATACACACACAGCACAGAGTGACACACAGACACACACAGCACAGAGTGACACACAGACACCACACACACACAGAGTGAGACACAGACACCGCATACACACACACACACACCCGCACACACACACAGAGTGAGACACAGACACCGCATACACACACACACACCCGCACACACACACAGAGTGAGACACAGACACCACACACACACAGAGTGAGACACAGACACCGCATACACACACACACACACACACAGACAGACATAGAGTAAGACACAGACACTGCACACACACTCACAAAAGCACACACACACACCGAGTAAGACACAGACATGGCACACACACACACACAGTGTGACACTGACATTGTGCGCGCGCACACACACAAACACACATGCACACAAAGTGAGACACAAACACCACACACACACAGCACAGAGTGAGACAGACACCGCACACATACACACACAGCACAGAGTGACACACAGACACACACACACAGAGTGAGACAGACACCACACACACACAAAGTGAGACACAAACACCACACACACACAGCACAGAGTGAGACAGACACCGCACACATACACACAGCACAGAGTGACACACAGACACACACACACAGAGTGAGACAGACACCACACACACACAAAGTGAGACACAAACACCACACACACAGAGCACAGAGTGACACACAGACACACACAGCACAGAGTGACACACAGACACCACACACACACAGAGTGAGACACAGACACCGCATACACACACACACCCGCACACACACAGAGTGAGACACAGACACCACACACACACAGAGTGAGACACAGACACCGCATACACACACACACACACAGACACACACACACACACACACACACACACACACACACACACACACACACACACACACACACACACACACACACACACACCACACACCACACACACACAGGCACAGAGTAAGACACAGGCACTGCACACACACTCACAAAAGCACACACACACACCGAGTAAGACACAGACACGGCACACACACACAGTGTGACACTGACATTGTGCGCACACACACACACACACGAGTGAGAGTTGGATAGCTTGCACACCAACAAAACTGAAATATTAGAACACTAACCCCATCACCAATCCATTAATGTGGTCATTTTCATCCATGAAGCCAAAGTGGAAATGTCTGAGGAAACACGGAGACAGCAGCTACAGTTTAATACCATGACACATTAAATAAAGTGAGCTCATGGTGCATTACATATTACCTAATATTTATGTGTTCATGCTATGTTACATGTTATTACCTCATATTTATGAGTTCATGCTACGTTACGTTATTACCTGCGCGAGGTTGAAGTCGGTGTTCTGTGCGAGTCTGAAGGTGGTGTTCTGTGTGAAGTTGAAGGCGGTGTTCTGTGTGAAGTTGAAGGCGGTGTTCTGTGCGAGGTTGAAGGCGGTGTTCTGTGGTGGTTTGAAGGCAGTGTTCTGTGCGAGGTTGAAGGCGGTGTTCTGTGGTGGTTTGAAGGCAGTGTTCTGTGCGAGGTTGAAGGCGGTGTTCTGTGGGAGGTTGAAGGCGGTGTTCTGTGCGAGGTTGAAGGCGGTGTTCTGTGGTGGTTTGAAGGCAGTGTTCTGTGCGAGGTTGAAGACGGTGTTCTGTGGTGGTTTGAAGGCAGTGTTCTGTGCGAGGTTGAAGGCGGTGTTCTGTGCGGGTTTGAAGGCGGTGTTCTGTGTGAGGTTGAAGGCACTGTTCTGTGCAAAGTTGAAGATGTTCTGTGCGAAGGTGAAGGTGGTGTTCTGTGTGAAGATAAACGCGGTGTTCTGTGTGAAGGTGAAGGCAGTGTTCTGTGTGAAGATAAAGGCGGTGTTCTGTGTGAAGATAAAGGCGGTGTTCTGTGTGAAGTTGAAGGCAGTGTTCTGTGCGAGGTTGAAGGCGGTGTTCTGTGGGAGGTTGAAGGCGGTGTTCTGTGGGAGGTTGAAGGCGGTGTTCTGTGGTGGTTTGAAGGCGGTGTTCTGTGCGAGGTTGAAGGCAGTGTTCTGTGCGAGTTTGAAGGCAGTGTTCTGTGCGAGTTTGAAGGCGGTGTTCTGTGTGAGGTTGAAGGCACTGTTCTGTGCAAAGTTGAAGATGTTCTGTGCGAAGGTGAAGGCGGTGTTCGGTGTGAGGTTGAAGGCGGTGTTCTGTATGAGGTTGAAGGCGGTGTTCTGTATGAGGTTGAAGGCGGTGTTCTGTGTGAAGATAAAGGCGGTGTTCTGTGCGAAGTTGAAGGCGGTGTTCTGTGTGAGGTTGAAGGCGATGTTCTGTATGAGGTTGAAGGCGGTGTTCTGTGTGAAGATAAAGGTGGTGTTCTGTGTGAAGATAAAGGCGGTGTTCTGTGTGAGGTTGAAGGCAGTGTTCTGTATGAGGTTGAAGGTGGTGTTCTGTGCGAGGTTGAAGGCGGTGTTCTGTGCAAGGCTGAAGGCGGTGTTCTGTGCGAGGTTGAAGGCGGTGTTCTGTGCGAGGTTGAAGGTGGTGTTCTGTGCGAGGTTGAAGGTGGTGTTCTGTGCGAGGTTGAAGGCGGTGTTCTGTGCAAGTTTCAAGGCGGTGTTCTGTGAGAGTTTCAAGGCGGTGTTCTGTGCGAGTTTGAAGGCAGTGTTCTGTGCGAGTTTGAAGGCGATGTTCTGTGCAAAGTTGAAGACGTTCTGTGCGAAGGTGAAGGCGGTGTTCTGTGTGAGGTTGAAGGCGGTGTTCTGTATGAGGTTGAAGGCGGTGTTCTGTGCGAGGTTGAAGGCGGTGTTCTGTATGAGGTTGAAGGCGGTGTTCTGTGCGAGGTTGAAGGCGGTGTTCTGTATGAGGTTGAAGGCGGTGTTCTGTATGAGGTTGATGGCGGTGTTCTGTGTGAGGTTGAAGGCAGTGTTCTGTATGAGGTTGAAGGCGGTGTTCTGTATGAGGTTGAAGGCGGTGTTCTGTGTGAAGATAAAGGCAGTGTTCTGTGTGAGGTTGAAGGCGGTGGTCTGTGCGAGGTTGAAGGCGGTGTTCTGTGCGAGGTTGAAGGCGGTGTTCTGTATGAGGCTGAAGGCGGTGTTCTGTGTGAGGTTGAAGGCGGTGTTCTGTATGAGGTTGAAGGCGGTGTTCTGTGTGACGATAAAGGCGGTGTTCTGTGTGAAGATAAAGGCGGTGTTCTGTGCAAGTTTGAAGGCGGTGTTCTGTGCGAGTTTGAAGGCGGTGTTCTGTGCGAGTTTGAAGGTTGAAGAAATGAATGAATGGTCAGTTAGATGAATGTGTGAGTTGATGGGTGGATGGATAGACGAGTGGTGTCATACTTCAGACTTTTTTGAGGGGGGTTCTTCTCCACCAGAGCCAATGCCACAGGTTTCCCTGCACAAAAAGGGGTGGAGACTGTGACCTCACATGATCCAGTCACTAACGAGCCACTGGTTCATGTAGACATATCTGTCGTACTGTTTCATTCTTCAGTTGGAACATTCACACCATCACTGATGTCAGGCGCTGCCATGCACAATGTTCAGTAAGTAAGTAGGAGAAGCCGAGAACTGAACCAACGGTTCTTTAGTTAATGGTCAACCCGCTCTACCAGCTGACCTCCAGGTGCCTCCTCTACAGCTGCAGTTGCCTTTTTGGCCACTGGAGCATTTCTCATTATTATCATCATCAATCAATCAATCAATCAAAATTTGACAAAGTGGAATTCCCACCACACATGGACCCAGATCTGGAGGTCTGAGGTCCCAATGTGAGTTCTGATATGCTGATTGTGGACCTTGAGGATGATGTCATCAGTTAGTCTATTGTCACCAAGTTGATGCACCACAGATGATGATGCTGGTGACCTCTGACCACTGGGGGTGTGTACCTGACTCTCCCATGGCGTACAGTGAGTAGCTGTCAATCTTCAGGTAGTTGGGGAAGCGCTCTCTGTTGATCCACGCCTTAAGCTCCCCGTCACTGTCCTCTGAAACACAAACCCTGATTGATCACTGATTAAAAATGAATGGGTCACCTTTTCATTTCATGATAACTTGTTGGTCTCAGAAATGGGGAGAAAATACACAAGAGCAAGTTTCAGCTCTTTATCTCATCTTGGTTTGTTTCTGTGTAGGCTCTCAGTTGTCCAGGTGGTTTCCATAGTAGAGAAGCTTGAATCTTCGACTGGACTGGGTTGCTTGACACGAGGACGTTTCGCTTCAAATCACAGACGCTTCCTCAGCTAAAATTCTTGCTCTGGTAGTCTGACTTCTGTCTTGACTCTTGTCGAGAAGAATAAACAGCAGCCACAAAAGCTGGAGTTTTAAACCTAACCAGACCCCTCCTACCGAGAGGCAGACTGCTATTGGCTAGTGACTAAACAATTGCTCTAATTAGCACCTATTGTGCTCTAGTTAGCACCCTCCTAATGACAGGGCAGCTGTCCTTCCTAACGATGGGACTGACGGCTCTCCTGACGACTCTCCTAACGGCTCTCCTGATGACGTGAATGACTCATTGCCATGAACAAAAGACTGAAACTGCTTTGACCTGAGTGCCCCATTGTAAACAGGGGACAAAGCATGTCTCAGACCCAGACCCGGTTAAGGCTGGGTTTCAACTGTTTCACATACAATGCCTCCTTCACTCCTCTCTCAAACTATTTCTTTTCTCTGGCTAAGATTTTAACTTCCTTGTCCTCAAATGTGTGGTTAGTGTCTTTAAGGTGGAGATAAACTGCAGACTGAGGTCCACCGGCGCCCTCTCTGCGGTGCTGATATAACCATTTGTGTAACGGCTGCTTAGTCTCACCTATGTAGTGTTCGTTACAGTTTTCCTGACATCTGATAGAATACACTACATTGCTCTGTTAAAACAGAGTGTACTCAGGTCAGTCCCATCGTTAGGATGGACAGCTGCTCTGTCATTAGGAGGGTACTAACTAGAGCACAATAGGTGCTAATTAGAGCAACTGTTTAGTCACTATCCCATAGCGGTCTGCCTCTCAGTAGGAGGGGTCTGGTTAGGTTTAAAACTCCAGCTTTTGTGGCTTCTGTTTATTCTTCTCTACAAGAGTCAAGACAGAAGTCAGACTATCAGAGCAAGAATTTTAGCTGAGGAAGCTTCTGCGATTTGAAGCGAAACGTCCTTGCGTCAAGCAACCCAGTCCAGTCGAAGATTCAAGCTTCTCTACAATGATGATGGAGGTTCAATAGGGCTGGCCATCCAGAATTTAACAATATTAAGAAACACTGTGAGTAAGGATTTCATTAAAGATAATAGTTGGTCCTCATTGCTCTTTGCTGGGCCGTGGTATCAAATCCTGTTAAAACTACTTTATGTGTATTACCAATTATGGTAATACTGAGCCTGCTGAGTGTTATGGTATGCTGCATAATCCCGCTCATCCAATCATTAATTCAGTGAATGATTTCGTAAATGGCTTGCTGCTAGATCGTGATTATATTGCTCTGTTGCAGTCTGATCCTGATTCTTGTCACCACTTAGGTGAGAAAATATGATTGTTGTGACATTTGGAGAAAACTGCTTCCTCCAAGTGTAAGATTTTGATGCTTCTATGAACATAATCAGACTGCCGAAAATCCTGTATTGGAAGTGGTAGCTCTGTGATAAGGAGAATAAAGACATTAAAATTAATAAACAGGAGGGAAATGTTAGAAATTTTAAATATGTTACCAATTATAATGTCTTTATTCTGTTTTTCCTATACATTGTGTGTCTGTGTGATTTTACTTTCTAAGTGAAAAACTGTTGGGTTTGCACCCTGTTTTTAAAGAAATGAGAGGCACAAACACTGTAAAGAAACCAGTCAGAGAGAGACAAATATATATATTTTATGCTCTGCGCAGAGGAGGAGAACAAGAAGCAGCTTGTAAGTGCTCAGCTCCAAAGCTCTCCTAAAATCCCCCCCTCTGGCTTGGCTTTTTATTTAGTTCATCAACATGAGAAAAAACAAACAAGGACAGTCAGGGAGAGGTTACACATGAGTCATGTCTGCAAGAGGGAGATATCAAGGCAAGGTGACGGCTGGAACCTTCCATTCCTGCGACATGAGCCTTGTGGCTCATCCAAAGCAGGATGAGGCACTTATGCAAAATGAAAAATAGTTTGCTCAATCATGAAGAATGCAGACAACAAGTCTTTCTTTTTAAAACCTCCTCTTCTCACAAAGAGGAAAAGCACATGTACTCATAAAAGGAAATAAATGATAATATAAGCATGAACTATATAAAATAAATGATAATATAAGCATGAACTATATAAAATCCTTGACATAATCCTCCCTGTTTATCGTTTATTTACATAAGTTTGTCATGTCCAAAACACACTTCAGTAGAAAATTTGTCCACTTTAACCACTTGTCTTATTACATTTTCAGCTAAAGCTTCATGGGCTAAGAGTGTGTTAACTCATCACGTCAACATTTCAAGCTTAAACTGGAATTAGCTTTACAATATCATCATAATTCTCAACACAATCATTATAGTTTTCTCCACTAAGGTCTGACTGTTTCAATGCTTGATATTTTGGCATAATTTGTTGGAAAGCCCGATTACACTGTACAAATGTATTTGAGACCATTTTTCCAACCATTGTTTTGATACAAGGGATCACACAACACATGCAAAGTCCAATCAGAATTAGGACTATAACAACTGGTGTCATTATTTTCAATAGTAACTGCCACCATGGTCCTGAAGTCAACCAGGACCAGGGATTCCACCGGTTCACGGCTAGGGTGTCTTTATGCATTGTATCACGAACTTTATTCAGCTCTTTCAATGCGTCCTGCACATCCACTGAATGAATGGAGTCTGGGATGAAAGTACAGCATGTTGTGTTCAGCAGAACACAAACTCCTCCCTGTGAACCAGTAAGCAAATCTAAAACCATGCGATTTTGCATCACCATGGTACATAAAGCATCTATTTCAGTATTTTGAGCTGCTACTATTTTCTCAGTTACATTCATGAACAGACCCAATCGATAATTCAGAGTTTCAATCATTAATGAATTTTTTACCACTCCTATCCAGGGGAACAATGAATGTGCTATTTTATCTCCTACAATCAATCAATCAATCAATTTTTTTTTTATATAGCGCCAAATCACAACAAACAGTTGCCCCAAGGCGCTTTATATTGTAAGGCAAGGCCATACAATAATGATGTAAAACCCCAACGGTCAAAACGACCCCCTGTGAGCAAGCACTTGGCTACAGTGGGAAGGAAAAACTCCCTTTTAACAGGAAGAAACCTCCAGCAGAACCAGGCTCAGGGAGGGGCAGTCTTCTGCTGGGACTGGTTGGGGCTGAGGGAGAGAACCAGGAAAAAGACATGCTGTGGAGGGGAGCAGAGATCGATCACTAATGATTAAATGCAGAGTGGTGCATACAGAGCAAAAAGAGAAAGAAACAGTGCATCATGGGAACCCCCCAGCAGTCTAAGTCTATAGCAGCATAACTAAGGGATGGTTCAGGGTCACCTGATCCAGCCCTAACTATAAGCTTTAGCAAAAAGGAAAGTTTTAAGCCTAATCTTAAAAGTAGAGAGGGTGTCTGTCTCCCTGATCTGAATTGGGAGCTGGTTCCACAGGAGAGGAGCCTGAAAGCTGAAGGCTCTGCCTCCCATTCTACTCTTACAAACCCTAGGAACTACAAGTAAGCCTGCAGTCTGAGAGCGAAGCGCTCTATTGGGGTGATATGGTACTACGAGGTCCCTAAGATAAGATGGGACCTGATTATTCAAAACCTTATAAGTAAGAAGAAGAATTTTAAATTCTATTCTAGAATTAACAGGAAGCCAATGAAGAGAGGCCAATATGGGTGAGATATGCTCTCTCCTTCTAGTCACCGTTAGCACTCTAGCTGCAGCATTTTGAATTAACTGAAGGCTTTTTAGGGAACTTTTAGGACAACCTGATAATAATGAATTACAATAGTCCAGCCTAGAGGAAATAAATGCATGAATTAGTTTTTCAGCATCACTCTGAGACAAGACCTTTCTGATTTTAGAGATATTGCGTAAATGCAAAAAAGCAGTCCTACATATTTGTTTAATATGTGCTTTGAATGACATATCCTGATCAAAAATGACTCCAAGATTTCTCACAGTATTACTAGAGGTCAGGGTAATGCCATCCAGAGTAAGGATCTGGTTAGACACCATGTTTCTAAGATTTGTGGGGCCAAGAACAATAACTTCAGTTTTATCTGAGTTTAAAAGCAGGAAATTAGAGGTCATCCATGTCTTTATGTCTGTAAGACAATCCTGCAGTTTAGCTAATTGGTGTGTGTCCTCTGGCTTCATGGATAGATAAAGCTGGGTATCATCTGCGTAACAATGAAAATTTAAGCAATACCGTCTAATAATACTGCCTAAGGGAAGCATATATAAAGTGAATAAAATTGGTCCTAGCACAGAACCTTGTGGAACTCCATAATTAACTTTAGTCTGTGAAGAAGATTCCCCATTTACATGAACAAATTGTAATCTATTAGACAAATATGATTCAAACCACCGCAGCGCAGTGCCTTTAATACCTATGACATGCTCTAATCTCTGTAATAAAATTTTATGGTCAACAGTATCAAAAGCAGCACTGAGGTCTAACAGAACAAGCACAGAGATGAGTCCACTGTCCGAGGCCATAAGAAGATCATTTGTAACCTTCACTAATGCTGTTTCTGTACTATGATGAATTCTAAAACCTGACTGAAACTCTTCAAATAGACCATTCCTCTGCAGATGATCAGTTAGCTGTTTTACAACTACCCTTTCAAGAATTTTTGAGAGAAAAGGAAGGTTGGAGATTGGCCTATAATTAGCTAAGATAGCTGGGTCAAGTGATGGCTTTTTAAGTAATGGTTTAATTACTGCCACCTTAAAAGCCTGTGGTACATAGCCAACTAACAAAGATAGATTGATCATATTTAAGATCGAAGCATTAAATAATGGTAGGGCTTCCTTGAGCAGCCTGGTAGGAATGGGGTCTAATAAACATGTTGATGGTTTGGATGAAGTAACTAATGAAAATAACTCAGACAGAACAATCGGAGAGAAATAGTCTAACCAAATACCGGCATCACTGAAAGCAGCCAAAGATAACGATACGTCTTTGGGATGGTTATGAGTAATTTTTTCTCTAATAGTTAAAATTTTGTTAGCAAAGAAAGTTATGAACTCATTACTAGTTAAAGATAATGGAATACTCAGCTCAATAGAGCTCTGACTCTTTGTCAGCCTGGCTACAGTGCTGAAAAGAAACCTGGGGTTGTTCTTATTTTCTTCAATTAGTGATGAGTAGAAAGATGTCCTAGCTTTACGGAGGGCTTTTTTATAGAGCAACAGACTCTTTTTCCAGGCTAAGTGAAGATCTTCTAAATTAGTGAGACGCCATTTCCTCTCCAACTTACGGGTTATCTGCTTTAAGCTACGAGTTTGAGAGTTATACCATGGAGTCAGACACTTCTGATTTAAAGCTCTCTTTTTCAGAGGAGCTACAGCATCCAAAGTTGTCTTCAATGAGGATGTAAAACTATTGACGAGATACTCTATCTCCCTTACAGAGTTTAGGTAGCTACTCTGCACTGTGTTGTTATATGGCATTAGAGAACATAAAGAAGGAATCATATCCTTAAACCTAGTTACAGCGCTTTCTGAAAGACTTCTAGTGTAATGAAACTTATTCCCTACTGCTGGGTAGTCCATCAGAGTAAATGTAAATGTTATTAAAAAATGATCAGACAGAAGGGAGTTTTCAGGGAATACTGTTAAGTCTTCTATTTCCATACCATAAGTCAGAACAAGATCTAAGATATGATTAAAGTGGTGGGTGGACTCATTTACTTTTTGAGCAAAGCCAATAGAGTCTAATAATAGATTAAATGCAGTGTTGAGGCTGTCATTCTCAGCATCTGTGTGGATGTTAAAATCGCCCACTATAATTATCTTATCTGAGCTAAGCACTAAGTCAGACAAAAGGTCTGAAAATTCACAGAGAAACTCACAGTAACGACCAGGTGGACGATAGATAATAACAAATAAAACTGGTTTTTGGGACTTCCAATTTGGATGGACAAGACTAAGAGACAAGCTTTCAAATGAATTAAAGCTCTGTCTGGGTTTTGATTAATTAATAAGCTGGAATGGAAGATTGCTGCTAATCCACCGCCCCGGCCCGTGCTACGAGCATTCTGACAGTTAGTGTGACTCGGGGGTGTTGACTCATTTAAACTAACATATTCATCCTGCTGTAACCAGGTTTCTGTTAGGCAGAATAAATCAATATGTTGATCAATTATTATATCATTTACCAACAGGGACTTAGAAGAGAGAGACCTAATGTTTAACAGACCACATTTAACTGTTTTAGTCTGTGGTGCAGTAGAAGGTGCTATATTATTTTTTCTTTTTGAATTTTTATGCTTAAATAGATTTTTGCTGGTTATTGGTAGTCTGGGAGCAGGCACCGTCTCTACGGGGATGGGGTAATGAGGGGATGGCAGGGGGAGAGAAGCTGCAGAGAGGTGTGTAAGACTACACAACTTTTGGTCCTCCGGTACATCCGAGCCCCACATGTGATCATGTGGCAACACATCTGGGTATATCGATCTCCTCTGTCTGGTGCTGCCATTCTTCTCTGTGGAGGTCCTTGGCACTACCACATATGTATGGTCAGTCACCTGGGTAGGTGCACACACACCACCCCAATTTGGTGGGAGACTCATGTACAGCCTGGAACCACAAAGCCAATAGATGTCATCATACACTGGAGTACCATTTATAGGTGGTAGCAAAAACTTACTAACATAGCACCACTCTACTGGTGGTTGGCTCTCACTGCGGTATTGTATCACTTCCTGTTCCGGAGCACAGCGGTGTTTTTCTGTATCTGTTAGCTGTTTAATCTGCGCAGTTAGATTGATCTAGTTATCTAGATTACGATTTGTTTCCCAGTGTAATCTTTACGTGCCTTAACTAAAGCACTCCTTCTTCTGAATCACCTCTAAATTATTTACACATTATTCACTTTGCGTGTTTTTAGGAATCCGCTAGCTTAGCGTAGCTACTAGCTCTTAGCCGATTTAGCATGGCGGCTTCTCCTGTCTCTCCCGCACTTTTCTGCTCTGGGTGTGAAATGTTTAGTTATTCCTCGGCCTCCTTTAGCAGTAATGGTACTTGTAATAAGTGTAGCTTATTCGTAGCTTTGGAGGCCAGGCTGGGCGAATTGGAGACTCGGCTCCGCACCGTGGAAAATTCTACAGCTAGCCAGGCCCCTGTAGTCGGTGCGGACCAAGGTAGCTTAGCCGCCGTTAGTTCCCCCCTGGCAGATCCCGAGCAGCCGGGAAAGCAGGCCGACTGGGTGACTGTGAGGAGGAAGCGTAGCCCTAAACAGAAGCCCCGTGTACACCGCCAACCCGTTCACATTTCTAACCGTTTTTCCCCACTCGACGACACACCCGCCGAGGATCAAACTCTGGTTATTGGCGACTCTGTTTTGAGAAATGTGAAGTTAGCGACACCAGCAACCATAGTCAATTGTCTTCCGGGGGCCAGAGCAGGCGACATTGAAGGAAATTTGAAACTGCTGGCTAAAGCTAAGCGTAAATTTGGTAAGAATGTAATTCACGTCGGCAGTAATGACACCCGGTTACGCCAATCGGAGGTCACTAAAATTAACATTAAATCGGTGTGTAACTTTGCAAAAACAATGTCGGACTCTGTAGTTTTCTCTGGGCCCCTCCCCAATCGGACCGGGAGTGACATGTTTAGCCGCATGTTCTCCTTGAATTGCTGGCTGTCTGAGTGGTGTCCAAAAAATGAGGTGGGCTTCATAGATAATTGGCAAAGCTTCTGGGGAAAACCTGGTCTTGTTAGGAGAGACGGCATCCATCCCACTTTGGATGGAACAGCTCTCATTTCTAGAAATCTGGCCAATTTTCTTAAATCCTCCAAACCGTGACTATCCAGGGTTGGGACCAGGAAGCAGAGTTGTAGTCTTACACACCTCTCTGCAGCTTCTCTCCCCCTGCCATCCCCTCATTACCCCATCCCCGTAGAGACGGTGCCTGCTCCCAGACCACCAATAACCAGTAAAAATCTATTAAGCATAAAAATTCAAAAAGAAAAAATAATATAGCACCTTCAACTGCACCACAGACTAAAACAGTTAAATGTGGTCTGTTAAACATTAGGTCTCTCTCTTCTAAGTCCCTGTTGGTAAATTATATAATAATTGATCAACATATTGATTTATTCTGCCTTACAGAAACCTGGTTACAGCAGGATGAATATGTTAGTTTAAATGAGTCAACACCCCCGAGTCACACTAACTGTCAGAATGCTCGTAGCACGGGCCGGGGCGGAGGATTAGCAGCAATCTTCCATTCCAGCTTATTAATTAATCAAAAACCCAGACAGAGCTTTAATTCATTTGAAAGCTTGTCTCTTAGTCTTGTCCATCCAAATTGGAAGTCCCAAAAACCAGTTTTATTTGTTATTATCTATCGTCCACCTGGTCATTACTGTGAGTTTCTCTGTGAATTTTCAGACCTTTTGTCTGACTTAGTGCTTAGCTCAGATAAGATAATTATAGTGGGCGATTTTAACATCCACACAGATGCTGAGAATGACAGCCTCAACACTGCATTTAAGCTATTATTAGACTCTATTGGCTTTGCTCAAAAAGTAAATGAGTCCACCCACCACTTTAATCATATCTTAGATCTTGTTCTGACTTATGGTATGGAAATAGAAGACTTAACAGTATTCCCTGAAAACTCCCTTCTGTCTGATCATTTCTTAATAACATTTACATTTACTCTGATGGACTACCCAGCAGTGGGGAATAAGTTTCATTACACTAGAAGTCTTTCAGAAAGTGCTGTAACTAGGTTTAAGGATATGATTCCTTCTTTATGTTCTCTAATGCCATATACCAACACAGTGCAGAGTAGCTACCTAAACTCTGTAAGGGAGTTAGAGTATCTCGTCAATAGTTTTACATCCTCATTGAAGACAACTTTGGATGCTGTAGCTCCTCTGAAAAAGAGAGCTTTAAATCAGAAGTGTCTGACTCCGTGGTATAACTCACAAACTCGTAGCTTAAAGCAGATAACCCGTAAGTTGGAGAGGAAATGGCGTCTCACTAATTTAGAAGATCTTCACTTAGCCTGGAAAAAGAGTCTGTTGCTCTATAAAAAAGCCCTCCGTAAAGCTAGGACATCTTTCTACTCATCACTAATTGAAGAAAATAAGAACAACCCCAGGTTTCTTTTCAGCACTGTAGCCAGGCTGACAAAGAGTCAGAGCTCTATTGAGCTGAGTATTCCATTAACTTTAACTAGTAATGACTTCATGACTTTCTTTGCTAATAAAATTTTAACTATTAGAGAAAAAATTACTCATAACCATTACAAAGACATATCGTTCTCTTTGGCTGCTTTCAGTGATGCCGGTATTTGGTTAGACTCTTTCTCTCCGATGGTTCTGTCTGAGTTATTTTCATTAGTTACTTCATCCAAACCATCAACATGTTTATTAGACCCCATTCCTACCAGGCTGCTCAAGGAAGCCCTACCATTAATTAATGCTTCGATCTTAAATATGATCAATCTATCTTTATTAGTTGGCTATGTACCACAGGCTTTTAAGGTGGCAGTAATTAAACCATTACTTAAAAAGCCATCACTTGACCCAGCTATCTTAGCTAATTATAGGCCAATCTCCAACCTTCCTTTTCTCTCAAAAATTCTTGAAAGGGTAGTTGTAAAACAGCTAACTGATCATCTGCAGAGGAATGGTCTATTTGAAGAGTTTCAGTCAGGTTTTAGAATTCATCATAGTACAGAAACAGCATTAGTGAAGGTTACAAATGATCTTCTTATGGCCTCGGACAGTGGACTCATCTCTGTGCTTGTTCTGTTAGACCTCAGTGCTGCTTTTGATACTGTTGACCATAAAATTTTATTACAGAGATTAGAGCATGCCATAGGTATTAAAGGCACTGTGCTGCGGTGGTTTGAATCATATTTGTCTAATAGATTACAATTTGTTGATGTAAATGGGGAATCTTCTTCACAGACTAAAGTTAATTATGGAGTTCCACAAGGTTCTGTGCTATTTTATTCACTTTATACATGCTTCCCTTAGGCAGTATCATTAGACGGTATTGCTTAAATTTTCATTGTTACGCAGATGATACCCAGCTTTATCTATCCATGAAGCCAGAGGAAACACACCAATTAGCTAAACTGCAGGATTGTCTTACAGACATAAAGACATGGATGACCTCTAATTTCCTGCTTTTAAACTCAGATAAAACTGAAGTTATTGTACTTGGCCCCACAAATCTTAGAAACATGGTGTCTAACCAGATCCTTACTCTGGATGGCATTACCCTGACCTCTAGTAATACTGTGAGAAATCTTGGAGTCATTTTTGATCAGGATATGTCATTCAAAGCGCATATTAAACAAATATGTAGGACTGCTTTTTTGCATTTACGCAATATCTCTAAAATCAGAAAGGTCTTGTCTCAGAGTGATGCTGAAAAACTAATTCATGCATTTATTTCCTCTAGGCTGGACTATTGTAATTCATTATTATCAGGTTGTCCTAAAAGTTCCCTAAAAAGCCTTCAGTTAATTCAAAATGCTGCAGCTAGAGTACTGACGGGGACTAGAAGGAGAGAGCATATCTCACCCATATTGGCCTCTCTTCATTGGCTTCCTGTTAATTCTAGAATAGAATTTAAACTTCTTCTTCTTACTTATAAGGTTTTGAATAATCAGGTCCCATCTTATCTTAGGGACCTTGTAGTACCATATCACCCCAATAGAGCGCTTCGCTCTCAGACTGCAGGCTTACTTGTAGTTCCTAGGGTTTGTAAGAGTAGAATGGGAGGCAGAGCCTTCAGCTTTCAGGCTCCTCTCCTGTGGAACCAGCTCCCAATTCAGATCAGGGAGACAGACACCCTCTCTACTTTTAAGATTAGGCTTAAAACTTTCCTTTTTGCTAAAGCTTATAGTTAGGGCTGGATCAGGTGACCCTGAACCATCCCTTAGTTATGCTGCTATAGACTTAGACTGCTGGGGGGTTCCCATGATGCACTGTTTCTTTCTCTTTTTGCTCTGTATGTACCACTCTGCATTTAATCATTAGTGATCGATCTCTGCTCCCCTCCACAGCATGTCTTTTTCCTGATTCTCTCCCTCAGCCCCAACCAGTCCCAGCAGAAGACTGCCCCTCCCTGAGCCTGGTTCTGCTGGAGGTTTCTTCCTGTTAAAAGGGAGTTTTTCCTTCCCACTGTAGCCAAGTGCTTGCTCACAGGGGGTCGTTTTGACCGTTGGGGTTTTACATAATTATTGTATGGCCTTGCCTTACAATATAAAGCGCCTTGGGGCAACTGTTTGTTGTGATTTGGCGCTATATAAAAAAATTGATTGATTGATTGATTGATAAGCACACGATTCATCCGTTCTCCATGGACAGGAGCCTGTATAATTACATCCCCGTCCAATGTGATGAAGATAAGTACCATCCACATAATATGTTTTGGTTAGGCTTAAATTATTTGATAAAACATAAGTTTGGGTACACAGACGTTTCTTAATTTTACCTACCTAGTTTTATTCCCTGTCCCGTAAAAGCAAATCGGGAATGGCCGTTGTGATGACAATTTAACATGTGATGATATTTTTGCATTTCCCTTCAGTCTAGTCAATGGAGCAGCACTTGGGCACGCTTGTACATCTTCTGTTGAAGTCCCTATCATAAAAGTGGTTGCACTGAGACAAGTGGTGTTATGTCTTGTCAGATTTGCTGAGAACCGTTGTCCCCGAAATACAGTTTGATTATGCATCCGTATGATAAGACATTCTGTCACCCTAGCAGGGTACGGTTTAGCCGTCAGAGCTGGGTGTGTTGAGGATATAGGCATTTGTGAACATGTAATTCCATAGCCAATAAATGAACATATCTGTACCACAAATTAGTATGGTATATATGAGGGTGTCCATCTGTCTCATTCACATTATGAATAAACCTCTTCTGACGTTGCTTCCGTTGTTCTCTGGCTCGGTCCACAGTGAGCTTCAATTCTTGGGTCAACCACCATGCCAGGAATCCGAGGAGCACAAAACACACTAAGGTTACAGTGCAACCAGCTGCCCTACCAACAGTCCGGCAGCGGTGGCGCTGAGCACGCCGCTCTGGGGTCTGCTGTAGTTCAGTCATGATTGCTAGGATACAGTGCTGTTGACCAACCTCACCTAATAGTGCAAGGATCTCCCTGCTTCACTGGCGTTGAGACAATCTATTGCTAATTAAATAGACTCCCTTTGTAGCCAGACTTCCCCTTACACTGTGGAGGCAGCCAACACACGCTGTATCTTACAGTGACTTAGATGTATCCACGTTGATCTCTCCGCTATCTTTACTGCAGTTGGTGTTGTTAACAGCACTTGGTATGGACCTTCCCATCGAGGACTGGACCAGTTCTTCCTCTTAATCACTCTGATGAACACCCAGTCTCCTGGCTGGACTACTGGAAGGCCGTCCTGTGGGAGATCAAAATTATTTGGCAGTAAATGTGTTTGAGTTATCTCTTTCTGTGTTAATGTCTTTTTCATAAAATCTGCTAATGTTTGTTCCTCATCTGCTGTTTTAGTATCCATGTCAAAAATTGGTAGACGACATGGTCGTCCATAAAGTATCTCAAATGGTGTTAAACCTGATGGTGTTGGTGTTATTCTCATATACAATTTTACTAGTTCCAAACATTCAATCCAGGTTTGTTTTGTCTCTTCCATACATTTCCTTAGTCTTATTTTTATTGTGCCATTTGTCCTTTCCACTAATCCTGCACTTTGTGGGTGGTAAGCACAATGATGTTTTAACTTAATTTTCATGTGTTCTGCTACTCTTTGTACAACTTCATTTACAAAATGTGTTCCATTATCACTGTACAATGTCTCTGGTATTCCATAATATGGAATAATTGTCTTACACTGTGCTTTTGCTACTGTTAAAGCATCTGCTTTTTGTGATGGAACGATTTCTACCCATTTTGAAAAAGCATCAATTAATACTAGACAGTATTGATAAGGTCCACGTCGATTTAGTTCAATAAAGTCCATATGAACAATTTGAAAAGGATACTGTGGTTTTGGGAATTGCCCTCTCCGGGGTCTTATATTTCCCTGTGGGTTGTGTTTCAATCAGGTAACACAGGCTTTACAAAAATTTTTTGAATATAAATTAAATCCATAAGTAGTAAAGTATTGGTCTACCATATGTACCATCCCCCATGTCGACACATGTGTTAACCCATGTGTCGCAATTGCAGCTGCTTTTGATAAGCTTTTGGGTAGGATGGGTTTGTTATGTACACAATAAAGTCCTTTGGGGTTTGGGGTTGCCCCATTTTTCAACCACTGATTTCGTTCCTGTGTTGGTGCTTGTTTTTGCATATCCAGTAAAAGGTCAGAGTCTATTAATGGTTCATTGTCTGTCTGAGCTGTGTAAATAGAAGAAGTGCCATATCGACCAGCTGCTGCTTCTTTCGCTATTTTGTCTACGAGACGGTTTCCTCTGGAGACAAAATCTGTGCCTCTGGTGTGGGCTGCGCATTTACATAATGCCAGGTGTGATGGTAATGTCACTGCTTCTTGCAAATTTGTGAGTAAGCCTGCATGTGTCACTGGTTTCCCTGTAGAGGTTATCATACCTCTTTGTTGCCATTGTTTTGCAAAGAACCAAATTGTTGAAAATGCATACTGACTATCTGTATAGACTGTCAGTTTCTGTCCTTTAGCCAAGATACAACCTCTGGTTAATACAATGAGTTCTGCAGCTTGGGCTGATTTAAAATGATCGATCTGTTTTGCTTCAATAACAGTATTTGGTAATTGAACAACAGCATAGACTGTTAATGTCTGTCCTTTCTGATCTTTGAAACATGAGCCATCCACAAAGTAATGTAGTCCATCTGTAAATGGTTTGTCTGTTAAGTCTGGTAGAGGTAATTGTTGTTTCTGTGTGTCTGCCAAACAATAATGCGGTTCACCGTCTGTCTCAGTAGGTAGGAGCGTGGCGGGATTCAAGGTGTTGCATCTTTCAATGGTAATATGTGGCTGAGACAGTAGCATTGCTGTATAAGCTATCTGTCTAGCAGGCGATAAGAATGTAGCCAACTGGTTTATTTTTATTACCATGTTGTTGTAGCTGCACACATGAATCCCTGTTTTGTGTCCACCATGAGAGTGAATGGCTTGGCATAATTCGGCAGAGATAATACTGTGGAACTCACAAGTTCTTGTTTAAGAGCTGTAAACTGTTCTTCAGCTTCTTTATTCCACTGTATTTTGTCACTCATAGCCGTTGGTATAGAGTGTATTAAATCCTGCAATTTCTGCACCTTCTCTGCATAACATGGAATCCAGGCTCTGCAATAATTACAGATACCTAAGAAAGTCATCATTTCCTTTTTTGTTGACGGTTTAGGTGCTTGAGAATAGCGTGCTTTCGATCGTCTTGTATTCGTTTCCCCTCAGCTGATAGGACGTGGCCTAAATAAGTCACTTGTGGTTGCACAAACTGCAACTTTTGCTTTTTAATTTTACTTCCTGTTTCTGCCAAATGTTGCAAAAGCATCATGGTACATTTTGTACAGCTGTCTTTTGTCTTTCCTGCCACCAAAATGTCATCTACATACACCAAGATTTGTGAATCTTCTGGTGGAGTAAATGAAGATAAGCAACAATTTATTGCTGGTGTAAAAATGGTCGGACTGTCAGCAAAACCTTGAGGGAGTCTTGTATATGTGTATCTTTTCCCTTTGAATGTAAAAGCAAACCAAAATTGAGAGTCTGGATGAACAGGTACTGAGAAAAATGCATTACTGATGTCTATGACAGAGAAGTACATGTTTCCAGGACTTAATCTATTTAGCAGCGTATGTGGGTCTGGGACCAGAGGGGCACTAGTTTCTACTGCAGCATTTACTGCACGTAGGTCTTGTACCATTCGCCAATTCTGATTGTCTGCTTTTTTCACAGGATATATTGGAGTGTTACAGGATGCATCTAAACATTCCCTGATGACTCCTGCTTCCAATAATTCTGCAATAACCGGTTCAATTCCTTTTTCTGTTTCAGGTTTTAACGGATATTGTTTGATCCGTGGTCTCCAATCAGATCGTGGCTTAATTTTGACTGGCGGAATGTTTTTCAACAGTCCTACATCTGTGGGTGCATTCACCCAGAGATGAGGAGGCAGTTTGGCCAATAAAGTCTCATCTTCCTGTGTCAAAAACACAGATGTTGTTAAATTTCAATCGTCCAGATCTACTTCATGTATCACCGGTGTCGTCCAAGCACTTACAAACATGTATTTCCGATACAAGCCTGTGGATGGACTGAAATCCCACACCGACACTGCATCTGCTTCGTGCCAATCAGTTGCTTCCTCAGCTATTTTAGCAATTCCTCCAAGGTCCTTCCAGGACTGAGTGTCTGCCCTTGTCAGTGAAATATGCAGCACAGCCTCAGGTTTTCCTCTGTACCATTTGTCTGCACTTTGGGTCAGCACTACACTACACACAGAGGTGGTTTTTCTGTCTGTGTATAGGTGTGCTACTGTCTGTAATTCTGATGGAATTTTCAGAAATCCTGCTCCATACCTTTCATCCTTTTGTGGCGTGAATAGCATAGTTATGTGTAGATCTTTTGGTGACATCGTTACTACGTTTTCTCTGTTTTCACAGGTCATCAGACCTTCCTCCAATAATTGTTCAGTTTGTCTCAACTCCGACAGATCCAAAGAGTACTGCCAGGCCTGGGCCAAATTTGTATATACAGTAGCGGGCTGCCTCACAGCTCTCATACCACCTACTGTTGGTGTGACTCCTATAGATAAGGCAGTCATCAAATCTCGTCCCAGTAAATTTACTGGACAATGGGGCGAATAAACCACAGAGACACAAGCAGTTTGGTTCGTTTCAGGATCTTCAAAATTGACAAACTTCAATATTTTCTCTGAATTCACCTGTCCATTTTTGCAAATTTAGTTCCGGGAGGTCTGTCTGTTATCACTGTCCTACATGCTCCTGTGTCACAGAGAAAATCCATGTCCTGTCCATTTACCTTTAGAGTCACCACAGGTCTTTCTTTCAGGAGTGGTAATGACCATGCTCCATGAATATCCACTGTGACTGTTATCTGTTTTTCTGGTAACTCATCAATGTTGTCACTTAATGGTGTGTTTGTTGTCACGTCCAGTTCAGTCACTCTGACTTTTTCTCCATTTTCACCTTCTTTTCTTGCTTTCCTGTTACCCTTTTTATTTGCTGCTGCTGCTGTAAGTTTTAACACCAAACCTTCACAATCTGGCACAACCAATTTACCTGAAAAGCCATATTTCTTTTTCCATTTAGTTATGTACTTCAGATTTTCCGGATTGCGTTTGTGCATGTATTTTTCGTCGCCCTGAAATAGGGGCTTATTTTCTGTGCATGTGTTTCCCATGTTGGTCACCTATTCCCCTTCACTCTGCAAAGTTCAGGTCAGGCTTCTACCCCGTGGGGCGGACATTCCTTGGAATCCCCCTCATTGCAGACTCGTCGGGAATATGTGAGTGTGGTGCATATGGACTTAAAATGACCTATTTTGCAGATGACAGCTTCACTTTTGTCCCCTGATAAAATGGGATATCAAGCTGTCCGTGCTTCAGTCACTCATAGTCCCATTCTCTCACATTCATACCACAAACACACTTAGTTTCACTTTTGGAATATTCAATTAATTTGCGTCTCTCTAACTGTTTCTCCTGAAATTTATTTTTACTCCTCCTGTATTTCTTAGCCGGATGGGGACTTGAACCCCTCCGCCAAATGTGCCGGCAGGACCGGAGACTCTAACTCCCTCCCCCGCACTTTATTACCCACGTTAACGTATTTTATCCTCACAGGCAGGCAGTAATTACTTACGTTAATTTGTTGCACCTCTCATTTGGTTCGGAGGCGTCGTCAATCTACTGCGGCGAGCGGAGGCTGACGTCTGTGGTCACCGGCCCGACGGAGAATTCACTCCTCAGGACTTTCTTCAGTGCGCGCTGTCAGCGGTGCGTCTCCCTCTGTTTGCTCAAGAAGATCTGTCGACGCCCCACGTTGGGCACCAGGAAAAAACTGTTGGGTTTGCACCCTGTTTTAAAGAAATGAGAGGCACAAACACTGTAAAGAAACCAGTCAGAGAGAAACAAATATATTTTATGTTCTGGGCAGAGGAGGAGGATAAGAAGCAGCTTGTAAGTGCTCAGCTCCAAAGCTCTCCTAAAATCCCCTCCTCTGGCTCGGCTTTTTATTTAGTTCATCAACATGAGAAAAAACAAACAAGGACAGTCAGGGAGAGGTTACACATGAGTCATGTCTGCAAGAGGGAGATATCAAGGCAAGGTGACGGCTGGAACCTTCCATTCCTGCGACATGAGCCTTGTGGCTCGTCCACAGCAGGATAAGGCACTTATGCAAAATGAAAAATAGTTTGCTCAATCATGAAGAATGCAGACAACAAGTCTTTCTTTTTAAAACCTCCTCTTCTCACAAAGAGGAAAAGTACACGTAGTCATAAAAGGAAATAAATGTTAATATAAGTATGAACTATATAAAATAAATGATAATATAAGCATGAACTATATAAAATAAATGATAATATAAGCATGAACTATATAAAATCCTTGACAATTTCACACAGTAAAATGACCTATTGCTGCTTTGAGGAATGTTTGAGAGCGTAAATCTTGTTTACTGAGCACAGTAGTACGTTTTAATTAGCTGACTGCCCTTGAACAGGAACATTGCGCACTGTGAAAACCAACTGTAGCCGGTTCTGTTTTGACTCTGTTTAGAAACCCATAATAATGTCTTATCTGGATGGAGACAGGCACTGAGTTGTTTTCTTCTGCTCATTCTTGTCTGTTATGTTTGTATTTGAATAAAAGGAGGTGAGCAAGAAGGCGAGGGAGGGGTCCTGTCATCTTGCTCTCCCTGTGAAAGAAAGAATTACAGTCTCACTGTCTGATTATTCTCTGTGAATGTCTAAGTTATCTCTGATTTAACAGGTTTGACTGTGAAACTGTGAAACCATTTCTTGTACTTTGTTACAATGACAATAAAGAATCTGTATCAGTATTTTACTTTTACCAGCTATATCAGGGCTGGCACAAGTTAAACACATCAAAGAACTCATTTAATATGGTGTATAATTGACTGGGGTGAGATATGAACTTTAACCCTGTAATTATGTGTAATTGAACAAGTGGTGTTATGTAATGTGAAAATAACAGTGGGCCTCGGGGTGAACCATGAAGTAGCCCATGTTTAATAGTTCTTTGGAGGCCTATGGTGATTTTCATGAAGTTTGATTCAGTTGATCGGGTTGCTGTCTGGGACATCCTGAGAATTCGAATGATCTCCAAGAAGTTATCATCACCATAGTCAGAATAGACACAGATACTGTGGGTACTGTTTGGTGTGCAGGCAGAGAAACCCACAGTTTAGGTACCTTTTTTGGTGAGGAAATGTTTACTGAGCTTGACTTCATGGACGATGTTGTGGTCTTTGTGGAATCAGTAGATTCTCTGAATGCAGCACTTGAGAAGCTGAATGAGGAGTGTCTGGGTTTGTGATGGTCCTGGATCCAGACTAGGTGATGACTGGATGTGTTTGGTACTAGGATAGGGTTAGACCAAGAACATACCCACGTTTCATCTGGCTGCGGCAGATAAATGGTTATTTTCGAGATGTGAGGATGGACAGGTTTCTGCCATCAAGAACCCAAAGTGGTTCCGTGGCACTTCCAGAACTGATTTGGTTCACCATGTTTGATATGTTTTTTTTTTTGTTTTCAGTTCTGATTTCGTTCTGATTTCACTGGTCATGTGACTGATGTGAGATCAGATAACAAACAGGAATAAACTAAACAAATGGATTCAGGAACAAATATCACAAGAACTCAGAAATGGACGGACTGTCATCAGAAACGGTAACCATGAAACCAGGACCAGAAGGAAAGTCAAAGTCAGCACTACAGAATCACTGACACCTACAACAGACGTCTGTCTGCATACGTCAGAAATGTCCAACAGAGGACGTAAATCTAAGATTGATCCACACAGTCAAACAAGATGATCCTTCTGGTGCCACACCAGAGTCAATATGACTGATGGCTGACAACAGACAGAAATAAGTAAGAAAATGGTGAGACAGATTTAAACCTTTAAAAATGCAGAACTGTTTTAGGTGGTTTTACAAACATCAAAATAAATAATAAGACAAATATGCACCTTAATAAAAGAGCTAATCGTTCCTCCCTAAAAGACAGATTAATAGAGCGCCTAATGACGAGGGCATGTTTATTCAAATTTGCAACTCATGGATGTTTTGTCCATCCATCCATTTTCTTCCACTTTATCTGGAGTCAGGTCATGGGGGCAGCAGCTCAAGCAAAGCCGCCCAGACCTCCCGATCCACACACACCTCCCCCAGCTCCTCTGGGGGAACCCCGAGGCGTTCCCAAGCCAGCCGAGAGACGTAGTCCCTCCAGCGTGTCCTGGGTCTTCCCCGGGCCTCCTCCCAATGGGACGTGCCCGGAACACCTCTCCAGCGAGCCAGCTCAACTGGCTCTTTTCAACATGGAGGAGCAACGGCTCGACTCTGAGCTCCTCCCGAGTGACCGAGCTCCTCACCCTATCTCTAAGGGAGCGCCCAGCCACCCTGCGGAGGAAACTCATCTCGGCCGCTTGTACTCGCGATCTCGTTCTTTCGGTCATGAGCCAAATCTCATGACCATAGGTGAGGATCGGAACGTAGATCGATCGGTAAATCGAGAGCTTTGCCCCCCTACTCAGCTCTCTCTTCACTACGACGGTCCGATACAGCGACCGCATCACTGCAGATGCTGCACCGATCCATCTATTGATCTCACGCTCCATCTGTCCCTTGCTCATGAACAAGACCCCGAGATACTTAAACTCCTCCACTTGAAGCAAGGACACTCCACCGACCTGAAGAGGGCAAAGCACCTTTTTCTGGTCGAGAACCATGGCCTCGGATTTAGAGGTGCTAATTTTCATCCCGGACGCTTCACACTCGGCTGCAAACCGCCCCAGTGCACGCTGAAGGTCCTGATTTGATGAAGCCAACAGAACCACATCATCCACAAACAGCAGAGATGAGATTCTGTGGTTCCCAAACCAGACCCCCTCTACACCCTGGCTGTGCCTAGAAATTCTGTCCATAAAGATAATGAAAAGAACCGGTGACAAAGGGCAGCCCTGGCGGAGGCCAACATGCACTGGAAACAGATTAGACGTGCTACCAGCAATGCGAACCAAGCTCCTGCTGCAGTCATACAGGGACCGGATAGCCGTTAGCAAAGGACCCCGGACCCCGTACTCCCGGAGCACCCCCCACAGGGTGCCCCGAGGGACACGGTCGAACGCCTTCTCCAGATCCACAAAACACATGTACTCCCATGAACCCTCGAGCACCCGATGGAGGGTGTAGAGCTGGTCCAGTGTGCCGCAACCAGGACGAAAACCACACTGCTCCTCCTGAGTCCAAGGTTCGACTATCGGTTGAATTCTCCTCTCCAGTATTCTGGAATAGACCTTACCGAGGAGGCTGAGGAGTGTGATCCCCCTGTAGTTGGAACATACCCTCTGGTCCCCCTTCTTAAACAGAGGGACCACCACCCCGGTCTGCCAATCCAGAGGCACTGTCCCCGATTGCCATGCGATGTTGCAGAGGCGTGTCAACCAAGACAGTCCCACAACATCCAGAGACTTAAGGTACTCAGGACGGATTTCATCCACCCCAGGAGCCTTGCCACCGAGGAGCTTTCTGACCACCTCAGTGACTTCGGCCCAGGTGATGGATGAGTCCACCTCTGAGTCCCCAGTCTCTGCTTCCTCTTTGGAAGACGTGACGATGAGATTGAGGAGATCCTCGAAGTATTTCTTCAGAGTTCAGTGTTATATTGGAGCCTGCAGACTTTTGATGTCAATTGCAATCTCAGGGGCACTTTTAAAATATTTAAAATAATAAGAAAATCAGATATACTGGCTGTTTGTGCAAAATTTTGTCTGTTTTTTTTTTTTTGGCACTCAGAGGAGGTCTCACCCAGGGAGTAATTCAGTGTAGAACCAACACTGTTCATAAGGTTGTCGGTTCATATCCCAGACAGATGTATAATTTATGACGTGGAGCTCACCAGTGTTGATGGTGGCATCAATTTTACCCACATAGACCAGAGAACCCGAACTCCTCAGCTCCAACCCGATCTGATGCCACACTGGATCCAGCTGTTTACAGAATGAACACCAGGGGGCGTAGAACTGCACAGAAAAGTAAGTGAGCATTAAATTAAATTGAACTCGGTTTAATGTCTTCAATTGTTTATGTTAAAACTGAGTCATTGCAGTTTTTTAACTGTAGACTGAAGAAACAATCAATTTCAACATTAAATTTGTTTGCTGTTTTGGTGTCTGTGTCACCTCACTGAACATAAGGGTTCAGATTTGTTCTAGTTTTTTTGTTCTTGTTCTAGACCTGATCCTGATCCTGAACACAGAAACCTGTCCTAGGAATGGTCTCTGCTGGAACATACGTTGATGAGCCAGATATTATCCGCTGTTCGTGTCTTCACAAAGCTAAAAACAAACAGACAAAAACCAATAAAACACAAATATGTTCACAACTATAACACACAGCTGCCATTAGAGCGGCACTGAACAATTAAAACAAAAATAATTCACCATAAAGATGAATTCTTCAATGATCAAATGTATGGAGGCTCATGAGGGACAAAGTAATGGCAGCTCAGCCCAGAATAACCAATGAGATGACAGAAAACTACTGTAGACACACCCCCTCACTGTGTGTCAGGATGGAGAGCATTTAAGCAGACGAGTGCAGACCCAGAATCACAGGCTCAGATTATAACATCCAAACAAGCACAGACCGAAAGGCGGAATCACTTACGAGTTGTCAAGCTCATCCACGAAGGCTGAAACCCAGACCACCGTGAGCCGGAGAACTGCTGAAACAAAGAACAAAAGAAATGGGGTTCCACAGGGGTCTGTCTTAGGCTCCCTGCTTTTCTCCCTTTATCTAGCACCCCTTGGGCCAACCTGGTCTCACGGCAAGTCGTGATTCAGCAGCACAAAATATACATTAATCTATTGGTTTGTGATATTGTGACGAAAAGCGCCTCATTTGTGTCACGGCAGCACAAATTCATTCTAATTCATTCCATGATGGCTGCACAAAATTTAAAGTGAAGCAGGGGGGTCAGGGTAGTTATGGTTAAGGTTGGGGGAAGGAGTAGGGTTAGTAATAGTGAGTTTAAAAAAACACCCTGTCACGAAAATTTGACTAATTTCATGACGGGAGCACGAAAAAATAAATGTGAGACTGGGCTGCTCGGACATATATTGCGGCATTTTTGGGATTACCTTTCACTGCTATGCTGATGATACTCGGTTATACATGCCAATAACTGCTGGTAATCTCATCCACATAAAATCCTTAGAAGATTGCGTTGCAGCAGTGAGAAGTTGGATGTCTAGAAACTTCCTACTTTTAAACTCTGATAAGACTGAAATGATGGTTCTTGGTCCAGTGAGACATCGACATCAATTTGACCAGTTAACACTCAGCCTCGGCTCGTGTGTCATACATCACACTGACAAACTGAGGAACCTTGGGGTAATTTTTGATCCTTCGTTGTCCTTTGGCCTCCACATTAGAAATATTACGAGGACTGCTTTGTTCCACCTGTGAAATATAGTGAAGATTCGTCCCATCCTGTCTATGGCTGATGCTGAGACCCTGAGCCATGCGTTTGTCTCTTCTAGATGGGACTACTGCAATGTTCCATTTTCTGGTTTACTGCAGTCCAGCATTAGGGCTTTCCAACTGGCTCAAAATGCTGCAGCCAGAGTTTTGACACGAAGCAGAAAGTTTGACCACATTACACCCATTTGGCATCTCTTCACTGGCTTCCTGTCCCAGTGAGTGATTTTAAGGTTCTGCTACTAGTCTATAAAATTGTTCATGGACTGGCACCTCCCTACTTAACTGACCTAATAAGCGAAGTGCACATCTCAGGCCGTGTGGTGCATTATGGGTATGCTAAATTTTTCAGCTATCAATCCACATTCAAAGACAGTGGAAAGCAGCGAGGAGTGCCATGATTTGGATCATTTCAACTGCTGGAAAGTTGACAATTTAAAGCGTTTTTGTAAGCTCTGTGGATTGCCTGTTACAACCAGGACTGCATATGGCAGTAGAGAGAAACAGAAAGAAGAGCTGGCTGCCCTTGTGTGTGCTGCATCGATACAGAAACTACCGTTGGTGCCAACAAAGGAAGAAGAGAGAGCTGCTGTCAAAAATGATGACCAGTCCTTGTTGATAGTTGGAGATAAACAAATTTCTGCCCCCTTGAAGGCAACTGATGGATGGTTAGATGAAGTCCAGGGTCTGAAACTGTGGATATTGCAGAATATTTGCTAAGCAGGGATGAGAAATCGTTACTCTGTCGGCTTCGTAATGACGACAATGACAGTGGGTCTCGCATATAACCTCTTTGGTGTCACGTTTGCTTTGTTTATAGAACATGTCAATATTGCAATATTATGCACCACGTCATTCGTGGTGTGACATTACAGTCATAAGCCGATGCATGAAAACGGCGCCATCAACCACATTATAATTTGGCACGGTTTCAGGATATTGACAAAATAAATATGTGCAAGAAACTTACAACTTTAGTTTATCTTTTACATCCGTCTGGATCTTTCTTTTCTGTGGGGAAATTGTGTAGAATGAACAGAGGTTTATAACCACATTTCTTCTTCTTTCCGTTTTTGCGTGGACTCAGTGGAGCTTTGCAATCGTGTGTTTTTAGCCACCTTTCAAGCCTATAAATTCCGTTTGAGCATTTGGAAACAGCACAATGCGCCCCTGTCATTATTGTAGATTTGGATTCTATGTACCCTGTAAGCAAGCAAGCAAGAGAATGATCTCTTGCTTGCCTCTACTGGTGGTTGGCTCTCACTGCGGTATTGTATCACTTCCTGTTCCGGAGCACAGCGGTGTTATTCTGTATCTGTTAGCTGTTTAATCTGCGCAGTTAGATTGATCTAGTTATCTAGATTACGATTTGTTTCCCAGTGTAATCTTTACGTGCCTTAACTAAAGCACTCCTTCTGCTGAATCACCTCTAAATTATTTACACATTATTCACTTTGCGTGTTTTTAGGAATCCGCTAGCTTAGCGTAGCTACTAGCTCTTAGCCGATTTAGCATGGCGGCTTCTCCTGTCTCTCCCGCACTTTTCTGCTCTGGGTGTGAAATGTTTAGTTATTCCTCGGCCTCCTTTAGCAGTAATGGTACTTGTAATAAGTGTAGCTTATTCGTAGCTTTGGAGGCCAGGCTGGGCGAATTGGAGACTCGGCTCCGCACCGTGGAAAATTCTACAGCTAGCCAGGCCCCTGTAGTCGGTGCGGACCAAGGTAGCTTAGCTGCCGTTAGTTCCCCCCTGGCAGATCCCGAGCAGCCGGGAAAGCAGGCCGACTGGGTGACTGTGAGGAGGAAGTGTAGTTCTAAACAGAAGCCCCGTGTACACCGCCAACCCGTTCACATCTCTAACCGTTTTTCCCCACTCGACGACACACCCGCCGAGGATCAAACTCTGGTTATTGGCGACTCTGTTTTGAGAAATGTGAAGTTAGTGACACCAGCAACCATAGTCAATTGTCTTCCGGGGGCCAGAGCAGGCGACATTGAAGGAAATTTGAAACTGCTGGCTAAGGCTAAGCGTAAATTTGGTAAGATTGTAATTCACGTCGGCAGTAATGACACCCGGTTACGCCAATCGGAGGTCACTAAAATTAACATTAAATCGGTGTGTAACTTTGCAAAAACAATGTCGGACTCTGTAGTTTTCTCTGGGCCCCTCCCCAATCGGACCGGGAGTGACATGTTTAGCCGCATGTTCTACTTGAATTGCTGGCTGTCTGAGTGGTGTCCAAAAAATGAGGTGGGCTTCATAGATAATTGGCAAAGCTTCTGGGGAAAACCTGGTCTTGTTAGGAGAGACGGCATCCATCCCACTTTGGATGAAGCAGCTCTCATTTCTAGAAATCTGGCCAATTTTCTTAAATCCTCCAAACCGTGACTATCCAGGGTTGGGACCAGGAAGCAGAGTTGTAGTCTTACACACCTCTCTGCAGCTTCTCTCCCCCTGCCATCCCCTCATTACCCCATCCCCAAAGAGACGGTGCCTGCTCCCAGACTACCAATAACCAGCAAAAATCTATTTAAGCATAAAAATTCAAAAAGAAAAATAATATAGCACCTTCAACTGCACCACAGACTAAAACAGTTTAAATGTGGTCTATTAAACATTAGGTCTCTCTCTTCTAAGTCCCTGTTGGTAAATGATATAATAATTGATCAACATATTGATTTATTCTGCCTTACAGAAACCTGGTTACAGCAGGATGAATATGTTAGTTTAAATGAGTCAACACCCCCGAATCACACTAACTGTCAGAATGCTCGTAGCACGGGCCGGGGCGGAGGATTAGCAGCAATCTTCCATTCCAGCTTATTAATTAATCAAAAACCCAGACAGAGCTTTAATTCATTTGAAAGCTTGACTCTTAGTCTTGTCCATCCAAATTGGAAGTCCCAAAAACCAGTTTTATTTGTTATTATCTATCGTCCACCTGGTCGTTACTGTGAGTTTCTCTGTGAATTTCAGACCTTTTGTCTGACTTAGTGCTTAGCTCAGATAAGATAATTATAGTGGGCGATTTTAACATCCACACAGATGCTGAGAATGACAGCCTCAACACTGCATTTAATCTATTATTAGACCTATTGGCTTTGCTCAAAAAGTAATGAGTCCACCCACCACTTTAATCATATCTTAGATCTTGTTCTGACTTATGGTATGGAAATAGAAGACTTAACAGTATTCCCTGAAAACTCCCTTGTGTCTGATCATTTCTTAATAACATTTACATTTACTCTGATGGACTACCCAGCAGTGGGGAATAAGTTTCATTACACTAGAAGTCTTTCAGAAAGCGCTGTAACTAGGTTTAAGGATATGATTCCTTCTTTATGTTCTCTAATGCCATATACCAACACAGTGCAGAGTAGCTACCTAAACTCTGTAAGGGAGTTAGAGTATCTCGTCAATAGTTTTACATCCTCATTGAAGACAACTTTGGATGCTGTAGCTCCTCTGAAAAAGAGAGCTTTAAATCAGAAGTGTCTGACTCCGTGGTATAACTCACAAACTCGTAGCTTAAAGCAGATAACCCGTAAGTTGGAGAGGAAATGGCGTCTCACTAATTTAGAAGATCTTCACTTAGCCTGGAAAAAGAGTCTGTTGCTCTATAAAAAAGCCCTCCGTAAAGCTAGGACATCTTTCTACTCATCACTAATTGAAGAAAATAAGAACAACCCCAGGTTTCTTTTCAGCACTGTAGCCAGGCTGACAAAGAGTCAGAGCTCTATTGAGCTGAGTATTCCATTAACTTTAACTAGTAATGACTTCATGACTTTCTTTGCTAACAAAATTTTAACTATTAGAGAAAAAATTACTCATAACCATTACAAAGACATATCGTTCTCTTTGGCTGCTTTCAGTGATGCTGGTATTTGGTTAGACTCTTTCTCTCCGATGGTTCTGTCTGAGTTATTTTCATTAGTTACTTCATCCAAACCATCAACATGTTTATTAGACCCCATTCCTACCAGGCTGCTCAAGGAAGCCCTACCATTATTTAATGCTTCGATCTTAAATATGATCAATCTATCTTTGTTAGTTGGCTATGTACCACAGGCTTTTAAGGTGGCAGTAATTAAACCATTACTTAAAAAGCCATCACTTGACCCAGCTATCTTAGCTAATTATAGGCCAATCTCCAACCTTCCTTTTCTCTCAAAAATTCTTGAAAGGGTAGTTACAGCTAACTGATCATCTGCAGAGGAATGGTCTATTTGAAGAGTTTCAGTCAGGTTTAGAATTCATCATAGTACAGAACAGCATTAGTGAAGGTTACAAATGATCTTCTTATGGCCTCGGACAGTGGACTCATCTCTGTGCTTGTTCTGTTAGACCTCAGTGCTGCTTTTGATACTGTTGACCATAAATTTTATTACAGAGATTAGAGCATGCCATAGGTATTAAAGGCACTGCGCTGCGGTGGTTTGAATCATATTTGTCTAATAGATTACAATTTGTTCATGTAAATGGGGAATCTTCTTTACAGACTAAAGTTAATTATGGAGTTCCACAAGGTTCTGTGCTAGGACCAATTTTATTCACTTTATACATGCTTCCCTTAGGCAGTATTATTAGACGGTATTGCTTAAATTTTCATTGTTACGCAGATGATACCCAGCTTTATCTATCCATGAAGCCAGAGGACCACACACCAATTAGCTAAACTGCAGGATTGTCTTACAGACATAAAGACATGGATGACCTCTAATTTCCTGCTTTTTAAACTCAGATAAAACTGAAGTTATTGTACTTGGCCCCACAAATCTTAGAAACATGGTGTCTAACCAGATCCTTACTCTGGACTGGCATTACCCTGACCTCTAGTAATACTGTGAGAAATCTTTGGAGTCATTTTTGATCAGGATATGTCATTCAAAGCGCATATTAAACAAATATGTAGGACTGCTTTTTTGCATTTACGCAATATCTCTAAAATCAGAAGGTCTTGTCTCAGAGTGATGCTGAAAACTATTCATGCCTTTATTTCCTCTAGGCTGGACTATTGTAATTCATTATTATCAGGTTGTCCTAAAAGTTCCCTAAAAAGCCCTTCAGTAATTCAAAATGCTGCAGCTAGAGTACTGAGGGGACTAGAAGGAGAGAGCATATCTCACCCATATTGGCCTCTCTTCATTGGCTTCCTGTTAATTCTAGAATAGAATTTAAAATTCTTCTTCTTACTTATAAGGTTTTGAATAATCAGGTCCCATCTTATCTTAGGGACCTCGTAGTACCATATCACCCCAATAGAGCGCTTCGCTCTCAGACTGCAGGCTTACTTGTAGTTCATAGGGTTTGTAAGAGTAGAATGGGAGGCAGAGCCTTCAGCTTTCAGGCTCCTCTCCTGTGGAACCAGCTCCCAATTCAGATCAGGGAGACAGACACCCTCTCTACTTTTAAGATTAGGCTTAAAACTTTCCTTTTTGCTAAAGCTTATAGTTAGGGCTGGATCAGGTGACCCTGAACCATCCCTTAGTTATGCTGCTATAGACGTAGACTGCTGGGGGGTTCCCATGTTGCACTGTTTCTTTCTCTTTTTGCTCTGTATGCACCACTCTGCATTTAATCATTAGTGATCGATCTCTGCTCCCCTCCACAGCATGTCTTTTTCCTGGTTCTCTCCCTCAGCCCCAACCAGTCCCAGCAGAAGACTGCCCCTCCCTGAGCCTGGTTCTGCTGGAGGTTTCTTCCTGTTAAAAGGGAGTTTTTCCTTCCCACTGTAGCCAAGTGCTTGCTCACAGGGGGTCGTTTTGACCGTTGGGGTTTTACATAATTATTGTATGGCCTTGCCTTACAATATAAAGCGCCTTGGGGCAACTGTTTGTTGTGATTTGGCGCTATATAAAAAAATTGATTGATTGAATTGATTGATTGTATGCTTCGCTTAAGGCTTAAAGCCTTTGAAACAATCCCAGTAAGCCTCAACTTTCACAGTCTGCTAATGCTACCGTATACAAAATTCAGTGATATCGGTGTGTGTTTGGTAGCTGAAATTTTTTACCCCGTTTGACTCATGCATGCACAGATGCGTTGCGCACTTCTCTTATTAAACCCTACATACCGGCCTGGGCTTTGTGTTCTCAGGGTGCAGGACTACTTAGTGTCCCTAGGGTGAATAAGAAGTCTGCAGGTCATAGAGCTTTCTCTTATCGTGCCCCTGTTCTGTGGAATGATCTCTCTGTGTCAATAAAACAGTCAGATTCTGTGGAGACTTTCAAGTCCAGACTTAAGATGCACTTATTTTCCCTTTCGTATGGCTAGCATACTGGCATAGTATGTTGCTATGCTTTTTTACTCTTTTTAATTTATTTCAGTAGGAAACGGAGTGGGCCGCAGCCTCAACTTTATCTAAAGTCTGGTGAAGGTTAGGGCTAGTGGCCGGCGATCACCTTAATATTCTCTTTGCTTTCCTGTCAATTTAATGCTAATGAATTATACCTTAGATGTGGCTTTTCCAGCCGACTGATTCTGCTCTTTTTTCTCTGTCCGAGGTACAGAGGTAAATTCACGGGATTGGTGTCTATGGACAGTGGGATGCTGGACTGACCACAAGATGCCACACCTGAAGCTGATGCAGCAGATGTTTGATTTCCCTGTTGACAGTTTCTTCAGCTTTGTAAAACTTTGCCAAACCTTGTAACTGTTAGAATGGCCTAAGCAGAGGGTCGACCCTTTGAGTCTGGTCTGCTTGAGGTTTCTTCCTCAAATCATCAGAGGGAGTTTTTTCTTACCACTGTCACCTGTGTTCTTGCTCTGGGGGTTGGTAAGGTTAAACCTTACTTGTGTGAAACACCTTGAGGCAACTTTGTTGTGATTTGGTGCTATATAAACTAAATAAATTGAAATTGAACGAGGGTCACAAAAAGTGAAACCCAGACCACCATGAGCCAGAAAACAGCTGACACAAAGAATATTTGCTCATTTTGAAATGAATGCCTGTTGAAGCTTTGTCGGTGGAATTCTTTCCCATTCTTGCTTGATGTACGACTTCAGTTGTTCAACAGTCTGGGGTCTCCATTGTCATATTTTGCGCTTCATAATGCACCACACATTTTCAATGGGCGACAGGTCTGGACTGCAGGCAGGTCAGTCTAGTACCCGCACTCTTTTACTACGAAGCCACGCTGTTGTAACGTGCAGAATGTGGCTTGACATTGTCTTGCTGAAATAAGCAGGGACGTCCCTGAAAAAGACGTTGCTTGGATGGCAGCATGTGTTGCTCCAAAACCTGGATGTACCTTTCAGTATTGATGGTGCCATCACAGATGTGTAAGTTATCCATGTCATGGGCACTAACACACCCCCATACCATCACAGATGCTGGCTTTTGAACTTTGCACTGGTAACAATCTGGATGGTCTTTTTCCTCTTTTGTCCAGAGGACACGACGTCCATGATTTCCAAAAATAATCTGAAATGTGGACTCATCAGACCACAGCACACTTTTCCACTTTGTGTCTGTCCATTTCAAATGAGCTCGGGTCCAGAGAAGGCGGCGGCGTTTCTGGATGTTGATGTTTGGCTTTCATTTTGCATGGTAGAGTTTTAACTTGCACTTGTAGATGTAGCGACGAACTGTGTTAACTGACAATGGTTTTCTGAAGTGTTCCTGAGCCCACGCAGTAAGATCCTTTACACAATGATGTCGGTTTTTAATGCAGTGCCGCATGAGGGATCAAAGGTCACGGGCATTCAATGTTGGTTTTTGGCCTTACTGCTTACATGTAGAAAGTTCTCCAGATTCTCTGAATCTTCTGATTGTATTATGGACTGTAGATGATGGAATCTCTAAATTCCATGCAATTGAACGTTGAGAAACATTGTTCTTAAACAGTTGGACTATTTTTTCATGCAGTTGTTCACAAAGTGGTGATCCTTGCCCCATCTTTGCTTGTGAATGGCTGAGACTTTTGGGGATGCTCCTTTTATACCCAATCATGACACTCACCTGTTTCCAATTAACCTGTTCACCTGTGGAATGTTCCAAACAGGTGTTCTTTGAGCATTCAGCAGTTTTCCCAGTCTTTTGTTGCCCCGTCCCAACTTTTTTGAAATGTGTTGCAGGCATCCATTTCAAGGCTCAGACCGCCTACAAGAGGAAGTTGGAGGAGTAGCTCCAACACCAGAACATCCGGGGGGTGTGGAGCAGCTTGAAGACCATCTCTGGGTTCAAACCCCCTCCCAAACAGGCAGAAGGTGACCATCAATGGGCAAACGACCTCAACAAGCACTTCCTGAGGTTCAACACAACCCTTCCTCTTCCTCCCCCTGCTCTGTCTTCTGTGCCTCTGCCCAGTATCCTCCTCCCCCTCCTTACACTTCCACTCACACCGCCACCACAGACTGCTTCATCCCCAGTACACATCCCGGCACCAGTCAGACCTCCTCCCCCTCCTCCACCCCTACCTTCCCCCCCACCTGCTCTCTACTCTTCACAGCAGATCAGGTCAGGAGTCAGCTGAAGAGGATAAAGAGCAAAAAGGCAGCACGCCCAGACAAGATTAGCCCGAGGCTCCTCAAATCCTGCGCAGATGAGCTGTGTGGGGTCATGGAGCGGGTCTTCAACCTGAGCCTGAAGCTGAGGACGGTGCCACACCTCTGGACAACGTCATGTGTGGTCCCAATGCCCAAAACACCGCACACCAAGGACCTCAACAGCTTCAGGCCAGTGGCACTTACATCCCACCTGATGAAGGCCCTAGAGCGCCTCGTCCTGTGTCACCTCCGCTCCACGGTGAGCTCTGCTATGGACCCACAGCAGTTTGCTTACCAGCCTGGCATTGGAGTGGAGGACGCCATCATCTCCCTGCTGCACCGCTCACTGTCCCACCTGGAGAGGCCCGGCAGCACTGTGAGGATTCTTTTCTTTGACTTCTCCAGCGCTTTCAACACCATCCAGCTGCGGCTCCTGAGGGACAAGCTGGTGATTGCAGGAGTGGACGAGGATCTGGCTGAGTGGGTCCTGGACTACCTCACAAACCAGCCCCAGTTTGTGAGGACCAAGAACTGCCTGTCTGACCTCCTGACCTGCAGTGTGGGGGGCCCCCCAGGGGATGGTCCTCGCGCCCTTCCTCTTCACTCTTTACACTGCAGACTTCAGACACAACATGGACAGCTGTGTCCTGCAGAAGTTCTCTGATGACTCCACCCTGATTGGACTTATTATGGACGACGATGAAGCGGAGTACAGAGGACTAACACAGGACTTTGTGGACTGGTGTCAGAGGAACCACCTCCTCATCAACGCGGGGAAGACCAAGGAGATGGTGGTGGACTTCAGACGCTGCCCCACTACACTCCCCCCAGTGAACATCCAGGGAAGGGACATTGAGAGAGTGGACTCTTATAAGTACCTGGGTGTTCATCTGAACAACAAACTGGACTGGACTCACAACACGGACGCACTTTACAGGAAGGGTCAGAGCCGCCTCTACCTCCTGAGGAGGCTGAGGTCTTTTGGAGTGAGGGGGCCACTCCTGAGGACCTTCTATGACTCTGTGGTGGCATCTGCCATCCTGTACGGTGTGGTCTGCTGGAGCAGCAGCATCACAGAGAGGGACAGGAAAAGGCTGGATAAGATCATCAGGAAATCCTGCTCTGTCCTGGGCTGTCCTCTGGACTCTGTGCAGGAGGTGGGGGACAGGAGGGTCCTGGCTAAACTTAAATCTATGCTGGACCACGAGTGTCACCCCCTGCTGGACGTTCTGTCTGCTCTGGAGAGCAGTTTCAGTGACAGACTCATCCACCCTTGCTGTGTGAGGGACAGATTCTGCAGAACGTTTCTCCCGGCTGCTGTCAGACTGTACAATGATCAATGCTAGTACTGTAGTAACCATAGCAACCAGGACAATAATCATGTCACTACCTGCTGTATTTATTAGTGCAATAATTTAACTTATGGTGCAAACTTAAGTCACTTTACCTACTATATTTTTTTAACCTGTCCATATTGTAAATATCAGAGTAACTTGTCGTACATTTCACGCTGAAGTCATTTTATCTGATCACTCTCACATCCTGACAGTGTACATCATCCCGGCAGTGCAGCATTGAACTGAACAATGGTAGCCTCAGCTTTACCCGGCACTCAGTGCTTTTTTTAGTTCTTGTTTTTTAAGAGATACTTGTCTGTTTTATTTCATGCCCTTCTGTCTGTTCCTACTGTTCTATGCTGCGATGTGACACTGAAATTTCCCCATTGAGGGATGAATAAAGGCTTTTCTTATCTTCTTATCTTAAAATGAGCAAATATTTGCACAAAAACAAAGTTTATCAGTTTGAACATTAAATATCGTCTTTGTGGTGTATTCAATTGAATATACAACCCCTGGCAATAATTATGGAATCACCGGCCTCGGAGGATGTTCATTCAGTTGTTTAATTTTGTAGAAAAAAAGCAGATCACAGACATGACACAAAACTAAAGTCATTTCAAATGGCAACTTTCTGGCTCCAGATTTGCATTTAGGTCACACACTGCTTGCTGAGATGCAACAGCAGGCACCTGAGAAAGAAAAGCAGATGTGGTTAAACAAAGGAGCTACGTTCGCAAATGATTTGTACTTATGACCACAAAAGAAACCCATATTGCCAAAAAATATGTTTGAATGGGCAGCTATCATGAGCCATGGCATGATGCATGTCTCATCAGGGGGTATGTTATCGCAATTACAATCTATTTTTTGTCTTTATGGGTTTGATGCATATGCAAAACAGCATTGTAGAGCATGCATGACATGTGCAAAACACAATTCACAAGGCAATTTGAGACCCCAAAGAGGCAAATTTCCAACACCACAATATCCCTTTCAAGTGATTCATATGGATTATATACAGTTGAGTAAACATGAAGGGAAGGAATTTTGTTTAGTCATAATTGATGCCTTCTCAAAATGGGTAGAATTGTTCCCCACAAAACATGCAGATGCACTTACAGTGGCTAAAGCATTGTGCAAAGACATCATTCCATGATTTGGAATACCAGAAACAGTCTATTCAGACAATGGAGCGCATTTTGTTAATACAATAGTGCAATATGTAGGAGAAGCACTACAGATTAATCTCAAAAATCACTGTGCTTATCATCCACAAAGTGCCGGATTAGTGGAAAGGATGAATGGGACAGTAAAAAACAGACTTAGGAAGACAATGGAGGAAACAGGCAGACCATGGACACATTGTATAGATTTAGTGAAGATGTACATAAACATAACTTGTACCACGGGTTTGACACCTTATGAAACATTGTTTGGAAGAAAATATCGACTACCATATTATGGGCAAATTTGGGATGTACCTGAGGAAGCCAATTTGGCAGATTACATGAGGAAGATGTTAGAAAGACAACGAGGGAGAGTTTCAAACACTGATGATCCCATTTCTCCACAGGATGACCCTAAAGTGGTACCTGGAGACTGGGTGTTGATAAGAAGCATCAAGAGAAAACACTGGCATTCACCTAAGTGGGAAGGGCCCCATCAAGTACTACTCACAACACCCACAGCTTTGAAAATTGTGGAAAGAAGTACATGGATTCATTTAACACATTGTAAGAAAGTGATCTCTGTAAACCCAGTGTAAGTACGGAAAGTGAGCAAGTCTGATAATAGTGTGTGGCTCTGGTGTTAAGATCCAGAGCTGACACGAAAATCAGCAGAAGCAATTACAAGCCACTGACCAGAAACTCAGGACACTGACTTTAGGGAGATCCTGACTATGGGGCGCCATACACCATTGTGGATGAAAATAGCATTGTGCTGCTGGGCATTAGCGTTGGGGGCCATAACAGTCACTATATCAATCAATCAATCAATCAATTTTTTTTTATATAGCGCCAAATCACAACAAACAGTTGCCCCAAGGCGCTTTATATTGTAAGGCAAGGCCATACAATAATGATGTAAAACCCCAACGGTCAAAACGACCCCCTGTGAGCAAGCACTTGGCTACAGTGGGAAGGAAAAACTCCCTTTTAACAGGAAGAAACCTCCAGCAGAACCAGGCTCAGGGAGGGGCAGTCTTCTGCTGGGACTGGTTGGGGCTGAGGGAGAGAACCAGGAAAAAGACATGCTGTGGAGGGGAGCAGAGATCGATCACTAATGATTAAATGCAGAGTGGTGCATACAGAGCAAAAAGAGAAAGAAACAGTGCATCATGGGAACCCCCCAGCAGTCTACGTCTATAGCAGCATAACTAAGGGATGGTTCAGGGTCACCTGATCCAGCCCTAACTATAAGCTTTAGCAAAAAGGAAAGTTTTAAGCCTAATCTTAAAAGTAGAGAGGGTGTCTGTCTCCCTGATCTGAATTGGGAGCTGGTTCCACAGGAGAGGAGCCTGAAAGCTGAAGGCTCTGCCTCCCATTCTACTCTTACAAACCCTAGGAACTACAAGTAAGCCTGCAGTCTGAGAGCGAAGCGCTCTATTGGGGTGATATGGTACTATGAGGTCCCTAAGATAAGATGGGACCTGACTATTCAAAACCTTATAAGTAAGAAGAAGAATTTTAAATTCTATTCTAGAATTAACAGGAAGCCAATGAAGAGAGGCCAATATGGGTGAGATATGCTCTCTCCTTCTAGTCCCCGTCAGCACTCTAGCTGCAGCATTTTGAATTAACTGAAGGCTTTTTAGGGAACTTTTAGGACAACCTGATAATAATGAATTACAATAGTCCAGCCTAGAGGAAATAAATGCATGAATTAGTTTTTTCAGCATCACTCTGAGACAAGACCTTTCTGATTTTAGAGATATTGTGTAAATGCAAAAAAGCAGTCCTACATATTTGTTTAATATGCGCTTTGAATGACATATCCTGATCAAAAATGACTCCAAGATTTCTCACAGTATTACTAGAGGTCAGGGTAATGCCATCCAGAGTAAGGATCTGGTTAGACACCATGTTTCTAAGATTTGTGGGGCCAAGAACAATAACTTCAGTTTTATCTGAGTTTAAAAGCAGGAAATTAGAGGTCATCCATGTCTTTATGTCTGTAAGACAATCCTGCAGTTTAGCTAATTGGTGTGTGTCCTCTGGCTTCATGGATAGATAAAGCTGGGTATCATCTGCGTAACAATGAAAATTTAAGCAATACCGTCTAATAATACTGCCTAAGGGAAGCATATATAAAGTGAATAAAATTGGTCCTAGCACAGAACCTTGTGGAACTCCAAAGGGAATGAAAAAGGGAATTGACTATGGGGCAGTAGAGAACATCACAATCAGAACAGGCGAAACTACAAGTGGAAATTCGGTCCGCCGCGTTAAACGATATGTGATTACCTCAAAGGGAGTAACCTGCTACAATCATGGGAGGCAGATACTATGCGGACTAAATCCTTGCGAGGACCAGGAAACATCCTACCAATGGTTTTATGCCTGTTACACCACGCCCAAAATCTATTACGTCGTACAGATACCCTTTTTGGCCCTCAGTCAAGATAGCTGGATTGGTGACCCGGAACGATGGCTGCATTATGATTTTTATATGACTACAGGTTTTCCCCGTGCCAGTCATTGGTGGGGAAATACCTTTCTAACAAATGGCCACTGGGCGCGAAATTCTTATGGGTGGACAGGTGATGCAGTTAATTGGAAAAATATCATATCAAATTTAACAGTTAGCGGCCAAACCAAAACGGTGACATTCACAATAAATTCATTAGCATTCCAGATAAGTAACCCAGTGCATATCTGCCACACATTTGCGCTGTGCGCCCACAAAGCGGGATATGATCCCTGCTGGAAGATTGTGCTGTGTCCACAAACACCAACGTTTCAAGAAACACCGCAGATCAAACAGTATCGGGCGATCTGCTGCCAGGACCGGGGTCTGTAAGAGCAAAGCAGGCTCGGCTACACAAAGGGCCGCTATCGGCAGACGACTGGTTCCTAGTAACTACAGGAATTAGTGGACAAAATAACAATTGGCTTTTAATGGCAGAACAAGCAGGACTAGCTACAAAGAGGGACTGTGTTGTATGTATGGGACCCAGACCTATATTACAGGTAATACCGGCAACATTAACCACAGACTGTCTGTTGACTGTAATGACACAGACATACATTGCAGCAAACAACAATTGTTCTAAGTGGGACAAGATCTATCCATTGACCAAATTGACTAAGATTAAACCTTTATTTTCAAGCAAAGTTGGGCATGCTAACCATACATGTGTAAACTTGACAGGGACAAGTAAGACTTTGGGTAGCTTAAACCACACTGCCTGGTGTAAGAATGTGGTCCATAGTAATTCCACATTCAAACCTGTCAGTAGGAGTGATGTATGGTGGTGGTGTGGTGATAACAGACTCTTTGACAGACTGCCAAGAAATGTGTCAGGTTATTGTGCATTAATATCATTATTGTTACCGGTTAAAACTATACCCATGACACCTGAAGAAGTCATGACATATACAGCCTCTCTCGTTCCTGAAGACTGGCAGAAAGGCATAACCAGACATAGAGTAAAAAGAGATTGGAAAGGAGTGGGAGATCCAACATATATTGATGCGATAGGAGTCCCCAGAGGAGTGCCTGACGAGTATAAACTGGCTGATCAAATAGCAGCTGGATTCGAATCCTCCATCTGTTGGTGGTGTTCAATTAATAAGAACGTAGACAGAATAAACTACATCCACTACAATGTGCAGAATTAGGAAATTGCATGAGGAAGGATTTAAGGCTGTCCATTCACAGTTAGAAGCCACGTCCCTTATGGCCTTCCAGAACCGTATTGCTCTGGATATGTTGTTGGCAGAGAAAGGAGGTGTTTGTGCCATGTTCGGAGAACAATGCTGCACATTCATTCCCAACAACACAGCTGCAGATGGCAGCCTCACTCAAGCCATCGACGGTCTGAGGACGTTGAACAGGAAGATGAAGGAGCACAGTGGAGTAAACACCGAAGGCTGGGATTGGTGGCTGGAAGGGTTGGGAAAATGGAGGTCTTTGATTTCTTCACTATTAGTGTCTATAGCAGTGTTTGCTGCGATTCTGACATTGTGTGGATGTTGTTGTATTCCGTGTATACGTGGACTTATTAATCGAATGATCACAACAGCAATAGGGCCAGGAATGCCCACTTCAGCTACATACCCTCTCCTTGGATCTGAAGCCGAGGACAATGACGAGGATGAAGATGACCACAATGATGACTGGGAGCAAGGAGTTCATGAACTTTTCCCTGACCAAACCAAGTATAACGACCCAGACACCGATGATGATGACAATGATGACATGACCTCTGGGGTGTAAGCCTGTAGAACATACCATGATGAACCTCTTAGTGAAAATCTCGCAAAAGAAGTGCTAAGCTAGGTGATAACTGCTATATATGTTTAACAGGCGATAAACAGGAGGGAAATGTTAAAGATTTATATATATGTTTATCACTGTTAAACATTGTACCTTTGTCTTTGTTCTGTTATTGTGCTGTTATGCACCTGTCTTAAAGTAACCCTGAGAATGTACTTGTTATTCAACTTTGTTTTAGCATGCTGGGGTCAGTCTGAACTGGGAGGTGAAGAACTGGAGGTTGTTTTTGACAGTTGTGAATTTACGACCTTGTGCTGTGCAAGTACAGGAACATTCCAAGCAGATGAAGACAGATGATAAGTACAACAGACGAGCCTGCAAGAATAGGATGTGCTGACCTCCATTGATAAGATTAAGAAAACTGTTTTTCCACGCAGCTGCACTTATTGACGTATGTGTTTGTTTTACTTGAAGAAACTTGTCATGCGCTGTTCTCCCCCCACCCTTAGGACAAGTTTCACAATGTGGGTAGGGCTTTCTCCTAATAAAAAGAGTGAGCATGCGCAGCAGTCCTCAGTGCTCTCAGTGGTACTACGTGTACGGACTGTCTGCACTCCTCGCGAGCTAAATTTGACTTTCTGTCTCACTGGTGTTTCTTGACTCTGTTTGTCTTGTTAAAGGTTTTAAGAATGTTTGGAGGAGAAAATACCCAACATTGACTATGTGATCTGATCACCACTCACTCAGTACTGTTACAAAGAAATTCTACTCACTGACTCGACCTCCTGTCTGTCTTCTTCGGGAAAATCTCGTCAACCAGACGATGCCAACGGCGGTCGACAATTGCAGACACGATCAATCGATCGGACCTTGGCCAAGGATTTTCGTCTGGACTTGACGACCTCTGCCGGACACCTCCGGTGTTGTTGAGATCCCGGACTGAGCCCCCAGTCAATGTTGGGTATTTTCTCCTCCAAACATTCTTAAAACCTTTAACAAGACAAACAGAGTCAGGAAACACCAGTGAGACAGAAAGTCAAATTTAGCTCGCGAGGAGTGCAGACAGTCCGTACACGTAGTACCACTGAGACACTGAGGACTGCTGCGCATGCTCACTCTTTTTATTAGGAGAAAGCCCTACCCACATTGTGAAACTTGTCCTAAGGGTGGGGGGAGAACAGCGCATGACAAGTTTCTTCAAGTAAAACAAACACATACGTCAATAAGTGCAGCTGCGTGGAAAAACAGTTTCTTTAATCTTATCAATGGAGGTCAGCACATCCTATTCTTGCAGGCTCGTCTGTTGTACTTATCATCTGTTCTTCATCTGCTTGGAATGTTCCTGTACTCGCACAGCACAAGGTCGTAAATTCACAACTGTCAAAACAACCTCCAGTTCTTCACTCCCAGTTCAGACTGACCCCAGCATGCTAAAACAAAGTTGAATAACAAGTACATTCTCAGGGTTACTTTTAAGACAGGTGCATAACAGCACAATAACAGAACAAAGACAAAGGTACAAATGTTTAACAGTGATAAACATATATATAAAATCTTTAACACTGGCTTTAAGAAACACTATAAGAAATCAAGAAAAAAAGATTGTGGCAGTCAGTAACGGTTACTTTTTTAGACCAAGCAGAGGGAAAAAAAATATGGACTCACTCAATTCTGAGGAATAAATTATGGAATCACCCTGTAAATTTTCATCCCCAAAACTAACACCTGCATCAAATCAGACCAAATACAAACAACATGGGAATGTTGTTAAAGGCAAACATACTGGTAGACCAAGGAAGACATCAAAGCGTCAAGACAGAAAACTTAAAGCAATATGTCTCAAAAATCGAAAATGCACAACAAAACAAATGAGGAACAAATGGGAGGAAACTGGAGTCAACGTCTGTGACCGAACTGTAAGAAACGGCCTAAAGGAAATGGGATTTACATACAGAAAAGCTAAACGAAAGCCATCATTAACACCTAAACAGAAAAAAACAAGGTTACAATGGGCTAAGGAAAAACAATCGTGGACTGTGGATGACTGGATGAAAGTCATATTCAGCAATGAATCTTGAATCTGCATTGGGCAAGGTGATGATGCTGGAACTTTTGTTTGGTGCCGTTCCAATGAGATTTATAAAGATGACTGCCTGAAGAGAACATGTAAATTTCCATAGTCATTGATGATATGGGGCTGCATGTCAGGTAAAGGCACTGGGGAGATGGCTGTCATTACATCATCAATAAATGCACAAGTTTACGTTGATATTTTGGACACTTTTCTTATCCCATCAATTGAAAGGATGTTTGGGGATGATGAAATAATTTTTCAAGATGATAATGCATCTTGCCATAGAGCAAAAACTGTGAAAACATTCCTTGCAAAAAGACACATAGGGTCAATGTCAATGAGCAGATCTGATTTGATGCAGGTGTTAATTTGGGGGATGAAAATTTACAGGGTGATTCCATCATTTTTTCCTCAGAATTGAGTGAGTCCATATTTTTTTTCCTCTGCTTGGTCTAAAAAAGTAACCGTTACTGACTGCCACAATTTTTTTTTCCTGATTTCTTATAGTGTTTCTTAGAGCCAGAAAGTTGCCATTTGAAATGACTTTAGTTTTGTGTCATGTCTGTGATCTGCTTTTTTTCTACAAAATTAAACAACTGAATGAACATCCTACGAGGCCGGTGATTCCATAATTTTTGCCAGGGGTTGTAGGTTGAAGAGGATTTGAAAATCATTGGATTCTGTTTTTATTTACATTTTACACAACGTCCCAACTTCATTGAAATTGGGGTTGTACTTCAGCAAATCTTGTACTCACAGGCTCATGTTTCTACTGTCAAGCGCCCAGCCCCCTTTGGCGTGGCCCGTTTTGGGGACAGTGGCAAGTGAGGAGTCTGGTACACCTGTCAAACGCAGGTGTCCCTTAAGTTGAGCTCAGGGAGGACAGAAACATATTTTAAAGATCATAGTTCTAATGTTCATGTTTTCATGCAAGGGTTAACTGTTCACGAGTTGGGAGGGGGAGTGAGAGAGAGAGGAAAAAGGAGTGATATACACTAAGCCTCTGTTGCCATCTGGGAATGAGTGTGGGCCAGCCCCACGCAGGCCACAGAGACAGAAACGGAGATCTCCACAGTTTGAGGATTATTTGTTGACCCCTCGAGGGTGAGGGGCTTCATGGGGGGGGCAGTGTAATGATCATAGTTCTAATGTTCATGTTGTCACGCAAGGGTTAACTGTTCACAAGTTGGGAGTGGGAGTGAGAGAGAGAGGAAAAAGGGAGTGAGAGGAAGCAGCTCGGTGTTATGAGGCGTCTTTCAGCGTGAGTTGTGGCTGCAACAGCAACTCTTTTCTATTTTGAGTGTTAAAAGTTCTGGAAGAGAACCATGGTCTTCAGTTGACTTCTCTGCAGCTAGGGGTATTACAATATCATGAAGCAGAAGGACAAAAGCTCACTTGAGCTTGATTTTCACCATGCCTAACATCCAGATGGCTTCCGTCTGGCTACTCTAACATACAGGCCTGATTGGAGGATTGCTGCAGAGATGGTTGTCCTTCTGGAAGGTTCTCCTCTTTCCACAGAGGAATGCTGGAGCTCTGACAGAGTGCCCATTGGGTTCTTGGTCACCTCCCTGACTCACGTCGTTCTCCTCGATCGCTCAGTTTAGATGGGTGGCTTGATGGCTCTAGGAACTGTCCTGGTGGATCTGAACGTCTTCCATTTACAGATGATGGAGGCCACTGTGCTCATTGGGACCTTCAATTTCAATTCAGTTTATTCATTTCATGTAGCACCAAGCCATATGGTGTCACCTCAAGGTGCTTCACACAAACCAATAAAAAAAAAAGAAGATAAAATTAATTAAATTACAAAGCACAATTAAAAGATGAAAAGGCACAATAAAACAGTAAAATAAATTAATAAAAATCGCAGAACTATACCATGTCAGTAGCATCTTAAGTCTGGACTTGAAAGTCTCCAAAGAATCTGACTGTTTTATCCAATCCAATCCACTTTATTTATATAGCACATTTAAACAACAGAACAGTTTCCAAAGTGCTGCACATAAAAATGATTATACAACTATACAAAACAATAAACCCACTCAGATACTAATAAATAAATAAACATAAAAACAATAAAACAATAAATAAATAAAACACTAAGCCAAAGACAACAGAGGACCATACAACTCACGCAGAGCTAAAAGCCAGAGAATAAAAGTGGGTCTTCAGACGAGACTTAAAACACTCCACTGTGGGGGCTGTTCGGATGTGGAGAGGCAGAGTGTTCCAGAGTCTGGGCCCAGCCACAGAGAAGGCCCTGTCCCCCCTGGTCTTAAGTCTCGTCCTAGGCACCACAAGCTGGAGCTGGCCCTCAGACCTCAAAGCGCGCGCTGGGGAGTAAATTTGGAGGAGGTCTACAATATATTGTGGGGCCAGTCCATTTAAAACTTTAAAAACAAATAATAAAATTTTAAAATCAATTCTAAAATTAACAGGGAGCCAGTGCAAAGACGCAAGAATGGGTGTAATATGTTCATGTTTTTTGCTCCCAGTTAAGAGGTGTGCAGCAGCATTCTGGACTAACTGCAATCTGTGAAGTGTATTTTGATTAATTCCATAAAAAAGTGAATTGCAGTAGTCCAGGCGTGAAGAAATAAAAGCATGCATGACGCGCTCCAAGTCGGAAAAGGATAAAATTGATTTAATTTTGGTTAAAAGACAAAGCTGATAAAAGCTGGATTTAACAACTCCCTTGACCTGCCTGTCCAGTTTAAGATCAGAGTCCATAATGACGCCAAGGTTGGTGGCTGTGGGCTTCATGTGTTGACTGAGAGGGCCCAGGTCTAATCGAACTGTGGAACCAACACTGGGCCCAAACACAATCACCTCGGTTTTGTTCTCATTTAAGCTAAGAAAATTTTTGAGCCAACCAAGCCTTGACGTCTTCCAGGCACACAAGCAAGGGTGTCAGGGGGCTGCTAGAGTTTTTCTTAATAGGCAAATAAATTTGAGTATCATCTGCATAAAGATGATAAGATATGCCATGTTTTCTAAACACCTGACCTAACGGGAGAAGGTATAGGGTGAAGAGAATAGGCCCAAGAATAGAACCCTGGGGGACTCCACAGTTCAGAGGAACAGAAGACGAGGTGGACTCCCCCAGCCTGACAGTAAATGAACGGCCTGTAAGGTAAGAGTGGAACCAGTCCAAGGCTGTCCCCCTGACACCCACACAGTTCTCAAGAAGAGTTTAAAGAGTTGCATGGTCAACTGTGTCGAAGGCAGCAGTCAAGTCTAAAAGCACCAGAATGGCGGAATCACCAGAATCAGGGACAATTATTGACACAGGGAGATCATTCCACAGAATAGGGGCATGATAAGAGAAAGCTCTGTGACCCACAGACTTCTTATTCACCCTAGGGACACAAAGTAGTCCTGCACCCTGAGAAGGCAGAGCCCGGGTTGGTATGTAGGGTTTAATTAGGTCAGCCAAATAGGACGGTGCCAGTCCATGAATAATTTCATAGGCTAGTAGCAGAACCTTAACATCTAATCTCACTGGGACAGGAAGCCAGTGAAGAGACACCAAAATGGGTGTAATGTGGTCAAACTTTCTGCTTTGTGTCAAAGGTCAAAGTTTGTGTCAAAGTTAATTATGGAGTTCCACAAGGTTCTGTGCTAGGACCAATTTTATTCACTTTATACATGCTTCCCTTAGGCAGTATTATTAGACGGTATTGCTTAAATTTTCATTGTTACGCAGATGATACCCAGCTTTATCTATCCATGAAGCCAGAGGACACACACCAATTAGCTAAACTGCAGGATTGTCTTACAGACATAAAGACATGGATGACCTCTAATTTCCTGCTTTTAAACTCAGATAAAACTGAAGTTATTGTACTTGGCCCCACAAATCTTAGAAGCATGGTGTCTAACCAGATCTTTACTCTGGATGGCATTTCCCTGACCTCTAGTAATACTGTGAGAAATCTTGGAGTCATTTTTGATCAGGATATGTCATTCAAAGCGCATATTAAACAAATATGTAGGACTGCTTTTTTGCATTTACGCAATATCTCTAAAATCAGAAAGGTCTTGTCTCAGAGTGATGCTGAAAAACTAATTCATGCATTTATTTCCTCTAGGCTGGACTATTGTAATTCTTTATTATCAGGTTGTCCTAAAAGTTCCCTAAAAAGCCTTCAGTTAATTCAAAATGCTGCAGCTAGAGTACTGACGGGGACTAGCAGGAGAGAGCATATCTCACCCGTGTTGGCCTCTCTTCATTGGCTTCCTGTTAATTCTAGAATAGAATTTAAAATTCTTCTTCTTACTTATAAGGTTTTGAATAATCAGGTCCCATCTTATCTCAGGGACCTCGTAGTACCATATCACCCTAATAGAGTGCTTCGCTCTCAGACTGCAGGCTTACTTGTAGTTCCTAGGGTTTGTAAGAGTAGAATGGGAGGCAGAGCCTTCAGCTTTCAGGCTCCTCTCCTGTGGAACCAGCTCCCAATTCAGATCAGGGAGACAGATACCCTCTCTACTTTTAAGATTAGGCTTAAAACTTTCCTTTTCGCTAAGGCTTATAGTTAGGGCTGGATCGGGTGACCCTGGACTATCCCTTTGTTATGCTGCTTTAGACGTAGACTGTGGGGGGGTTCCCATGATGCACTGTTTCTTTCTCTTTTTGCTCTGTATGCATCACTCCGCATTTAATCATTAGTGATCGATCTCTGCCCCCCCTCCACAGCATGTCTTTTTCCTGGTTCTTTCCCTCAGCCCCAACCAGTCTCAGCAGAAGACTGCCCCTCCCTGAGCCTGGTTCTGCTGGAGGTTTCTTCCTGTTAAGAGGGAGTTTTTCCTTCCCACTGTTGCCAAGTGCTTGCTCACAGGGGGTCGTTTTGACCGTTGGGGTTTTTCATGATTGTTGTATGGCCTTGCCTTACAATATAAAGCGCCTTGGGGCAACTGTTTGTTGTGATTTGGCGCTATATAAAAAAAAAGTTGATTGATTGATTGATTGATTGAAAGGTCTGGTTACAGCATTTTGAACAAATTGGAGAGTCGTAATGTTGGACTGCAGTAAACCAGAAAATAGAACACTGCAGTAGTCCAATCTAGAAGAGACAAACATATAAATCAGGGTCTCAGCATCAGCCACAGACAGGATGGGAGGAATCTTCACTATATTTTGCAGGTGGAAGAAAGCAGTCGTAGTAATATCTCTAATGTGGAGGTCAAAGGACAACGTAGGATCAAAAATTACCCCGAGGTTAATCACTTTGTTCGTGTGATGTTTGACACACAAACCCAGGCCTTCAAAGCAGCAGAAATGTTTCTGTACCCTTTCCCTGATTTGGGCCTCGAGGCAATCCTGTCTTGGAGGTCTACAGACAATTCCTTTGACTTCATGCTTGGTTTGTTTTTGCAAATTTTTAATAAATTTGCAAAAATCTAAAAAAACAAAACAAAAACAAAAAAACTGTCACACTGTCATTATGGGGTATGGTGTGTAGAATTTTTTGGGGGTGGGGGGTGGATTTTATCCATTTTGGAATAAGGCTGAAACATAAAAAGTGGAAAAAGTGAAGCACTGTGACTAGTTTCCAGATGTACTATGCAGTAGTGTTCAGAATAATAGTAGTGCTAAAAAGATTAATCCAGGTTTTGAGTATATTTCTTATTGTTACATGGGAAACAAGGTACCAGTAGATTCAGTAGATTCTCACAAATCCAACAAGACCAAGCATTCATGATATGCACACTCTTAAGGCTATGAAATTGGGCTATTAGTAAAAAAAAAAGTAGAAAAGGGGGTGTTCACAATAATAGTAGTGTGGCATTCAGTCAGTGAGTTCGTCAATTCTGTGTAACAAACAGGTGTGAATCAGGTGTCCCCTATTTAAGGATGAAGCCAGCACCTGTTGAACATGCTTTTCTCTTTGAAAGCCTGAGGAAAATGGGACGTTCAAGACGATGTTCAGAAGAACAGCGTAGTTTGATTAAAAAGTTGATTGGAGAGGGGAAAACGTATACGCAGGTGCAAAAAATTATAGGCTGTTCATCTACAATGATCTCCAATGCTTTAAAATGGAAAGAAAAAAAAAAAAAAAAAAAAAAAAAAACAGAGACGTGTGGAAGAAAACAGAAAACAACCATCAAACTGGATAGAAGAATAACCAGAATGGCAAAGGCTCACCCATTGATCAGCTCCAGGATGATCACAGACAGTCTGGAGTTACCTGTAAGTGCTGTGACAGAAGACGCCTGTGTGAAGCTAATTTATTTGCAAGAATCCCCCGCAAAGTCCCTCTGTTAAATAAAAGACGTGTGCAGAAGAGGTTATAATTTGCCAAAGAGCACATCAACTGGCCTAAAGAGAAATGGAGGAATATTTTGTGGACTGATGAAAGTAAAATTGTTCTTTTTGGGTCCAAGGGCCGCAGACAGTTTGTGAGACGACCCCCAAACTCTGAATTCAAGCCACAGTTCACAGTGAAGACAGTGAAGCATGGTGGTGCAAGCATCATGATATGGGCATGTTTCTCCTACTATGGTGTTGGGCCTATATATCACATACCAGGTATCATGGATCAGTTTGGATATGTCAAAATACTTGAAGAGGTCATGTTGCCTTATGCTGAAGAGGACATGCCCTTGAAATGGGTGTTTCAACAAGACAATGACCCCAAGCACACTAGTAAACCAGCAAAATCTTGGTTCCAAACCAACAAAATTAATGCCTCGCAGATGTGAAGAAATCATGAAAAACTGTGGTTATACAACTAAATACTAGTTTAGTGATTCACAGGATTGATAAAAAAGCAGTTTGAACATAATAGTTTTGAGTTTGTAGCTTCAACAGCAGATGCTACTATTATTGTGAACACCCCCTTTTCTACTTTTTTTTTTTACTAATAGCCCAATTTCATAGCCTTAAGAGTGTGCATATCATGAATGCTTGGTCTTGTTGGATTTGTGAGAATCTACTGAATCTACTGGTACCTTGTTTCCCATGTAACAATAAGAAATATACTCAAAACCTGGATTAATCTTTTTAGTCACATAGCACTACTATTATTCTGAACACTACTGTAAGGTCTAACCTTACTAACCCCCAGAGCAAGAACACAGACAATGGTAAGAAAAAACTCCCTCTGATGACATTGTTGAGGAAGAAATCTCAAGCAGACCAGACTCAGGAGTGACCCACTGCTTGGGCCATGCTAATTACAAGGTTTGTACAGATTGCACAAGAGTTTTACAACAGAAGAGCAACAAAAACAGAGTCCTTAATTGCAAATACAATCAAGCCCATCTTGGGTCTCTCATATATTGGTGAACATATCCAGCAGCAGTCGGCTGCAGACCAGGACGTCTGGTCAGCGGTGCAACAGGTGTGGCATCCCGAGGTCCGTCCGGTGTCCTGGAGTTCAGGGTCAGGATCAGTCACTGGTGTCGTCAGTGCCACGGTAGAGAGAAAAAGAACAGAATCGGTGGACCAGAAATAACTGCACCTGGCATTAATTCACCAGCAGGAAATCAACAAGGAAGCAGAGAGAAAACTGAACCAATCGTCACTAACAGAGCCAGAATTTAGATGAAGCGAGGCCGAGACCTGCTCTGTTGCTAATAAAATGAGTTCAAGGGACAGGAAACATAGATCCAATCAGCAATCCAGATTTAGTTTGTTGATCAAGAACATCAAGAGTAAACACATTTTCCTCAACATGGAAATAATTGATCCATTAAATAAAGCATTAAATGTCAATGAAGCATAATTCAGATTTGTGTGAAAAATTAAAAATTATTGGAGATGCTTTTTGGTTTTAGTAACATTAAAATATTCATTTTTCAAAGTCATTTTTGTTTCTGAAAGACATTTTTTCCAAGTTGCCTCAAAGACGGACTGTTTGCATAATTATTGTTCTGTATAAAGTCTCTCAGTGAGGAATAATAAGTCTGTCTGTGTAGATGAGAGTTCCGTGAAGTCAGCTGTATGGTGTCAAGGTAAAGTTTTTGGGACCTACCTGAGAGGACGACCTTCATGCAGATGGACATGTTGACTGAACAACCAGCTGCAGATTATCTGAGCCCTAATCCATTAACCAGACTAATCCAGACTCATCACACCGGGGACCTGATCCTCACTGTGGACACTTACTGACATGTCTTTTTATTACCATTAACATCTCGTTTGTAAACTACGAGCAGAAACTGATTTCAAGATTCACCCATCAATCCCCCATAATGCACTGCTCAACCACCTATCAAACAAACTAAGGACTTTTTATTTACTTTAAAATATTGATTTATGATGAAGCCTTTCTGATTTCTGCCCCCCCACAAAAGTTTGTGTTTCCTTTGTAAAAAAAAATAGGGTTAATAGAAATAGAAAAAAAATAATTCAGAGAATCAGTTTAAAGATATTTACACGGAGAGGATTTTTTATGTTGTGCAGCTGCTTGGATTAACAACTGTGATGTTAATATATATATATAAATTAACTGAAAATAAGCTGTGTGTGTTTGTGGTGGTGGGGGACCACCGTTGTGCATTTTGTGACATAAAAATAAGTAAATTCAGGTACAAGTTCACACCACTATTCACTGAAAAAAATCTGTATCTTAACACAAAAGTTTTTACTCTTCCTGAATTCCACACAGCTGATTGTCCCAAGCAGGCACCCGTCACTTGGCGTGTTACACAGGATAAGGCGCCTGCTGCCACGGCTCAACAAAAGCTGATAGGACCACTGACCCATCAATCAAATCCTCCTCAGAAGGAATTTAACATTTAAAGCCCTCCCACAAGTGATGTCATCAAAGTACAGAGGTTTTTGTGCTTTTGGTGAATTTATTTCAGTATCATGATTCTCCACAGATAGTTGGCATTTTGGTGGGAAAGTGGCAAAAACCTCTTTCCAGGGCTTTAGGTCTGCTCCAGTTTTTAGGAATTAACTGTTGAAGCTCATTATTAATAATTTGCATCCGAAATGAAGGGCAGAACATTTGCACATACATACAGATGAACATACGTAACCATGACAACCACTGAATCAAAATATTTTCTTCTGCAAACTCCTCTCTGATTGGATTCATGAGCTTTGTCCAGACTGCAGTGCAGCGCCATGTGGAGGCCGGCTCTGTCCTGATAGTGCTGTTGGACAAGGAAGGGCATGTCCACGGAATTGTCCGTAGGTATCAGGTGTATGAAGAGCATCAATTTCACTCTCTGTCCAGCAGGAGTCGCTGTCTGAAGCCAAAGAAAGCTGGTTCCTCCCCCAGCAGCCATTGGCTCAGACACCGGTGCACATTTTGTCTCTGGGGGGGGGGGGGGGCGGCACATCCCGGAGAGCAGCGGTGGGCATAGCTTAGATAACAGCTATTCAGCTAACTGAAAAGTTATGTTTTATAAAGCTAAACTGATAAACCACCCAAAAATGTATCGGAAGCTACAGCTAACCGATAACTGTCAGTAAACTACTAACAAGCTGATTTGGAGTTTTAACACCTCGATCGCTTCTGGTAGCATCAAAGGCGACCGCAGACCCAAACAATGAGTCAGCACTTGTCTTTGAGCATCCTGCCCCCTGCTGGAAGCTCCTGTTTACTACATATTTTGCAGCAGTTGAGAGGAGCTAAGCTCAACTACAACCCCTGGCAATAATGATGGAATCACCGGCCTCGGAGGATGTTCATTCAGTTGTTTAATTTTGTAGAAAAAAAGCAGATCACAGACATGACACAAAACTAAAGTCATTTCAAATGGCAACTTTCTGGCTTTAAGAAACACTATAAGAAATCAGGAAAAAAATTGTGGCAGTCAGTAACAGTTACTTTTTTAGACCAAGCAGAGGAAAAAAAATATGGAATCACTCAATTCTGAGGAATAAAGTATGGAATCACCCTGTAAATTTTCATCCCCCAAATTAACACCTGCATCAAATCAGATCTGCTCGTTAGTCTGCATCTAAAAAGGAGTGATCACACCTTGGAGAGCTGTTGCACCAAGTGGACTGACATGAATCATGGCTCCAACACGAGAGATGTCAATTGAAACAAAGGAGAGGATTATCAAACTCTTAAAAGAGGGTAAATCATCACGCAATGTTGCAAAAGATGTTGGTTGTTCACAGTCAGCTGTGGATAAACTCTGGACCAAATACAAACAACATGGGAAGGTTGTTAAAGGCAAACATACTGGTAGACCAAGGAAGACATCAAAGCGTCAAGACAGAAAACTTAAAGCAATATGTCTCAAAAATCGAAAAATGCACAACAAATGAGGAACGAATGGGAGGAAACTGGAGTCAACGTCTGTGACCGAACTGTAAGAAACTGCCTGAAGGCGCTGAATTTGGGGGTGGGGGGGTGGGGGGAAACAACAAAAAACAGGCAAATGTCCCTATGTCTGTTCTTTTTATTTTATGGAGAAAAAACCCACACCACTGGATCTTTACCCACAGAAATGGTTGGACTATAACGCTCCATTGAAGAAGCCACGGTGGATGCTAGTGAGATAAATGTGTAAGCTGTGTTTGTAGCATTAGCTACTATCTAATTTACTCATTTTCTGGTGTGTTTGATACAACCAAACACTGCATGAAATAACACCATACATATATTAACGTTATGTAATCTTGGCATTACGGTGGTACTACTTGTCGGGTAGTATTTTAACTTGATTGTGCTTTTATACGAGCTTCAGCAGCACTGTGCGGTGCGGAGCAAGTAGTTCCTCATATTCAAACCGTCCATGCCGAGTGACAACACAAAGTAGTTAAAAATAATCGAGGGCCACTTTTTCATGTCATCTTCCCACTCTGTTCTGACCCGTGGGTGAGCCAGAGTCGATCCCTTTGATCTTTTCAAAAAGGTTTTTGATCCTACCCATGTAATCTCTTCCGTTGTTCTGTATTGAAAACACCACTCCCTGAAGTCCTAAGACAAAACAGAAGTGCCTCTTTTGTAAAAGTGGGCAGGGCTGAATAAGGTAAATACAGCAGTGCCGCAGTGAGGCAGAGGTCTTGGAAAATTAAACAGTTTTGACTTATGGTTTTGATTTAAAATCATCAAATTAATCGGGATAGAATAACTCCATTAATGCCAATTTTGTCATTTGTACAAAGTTAAAATATAACACGTATCTCTTAATTTTAAATAATGCACTAATTCTGAAGGTTTGTAACAAACACAGGCAGATGAGGTGGGCTTCATTGATAATTGGCAAAGCTTCTGGGGAAAACCTGGTCTTGTTAGGAGAGACGGCATCCATCCCACTTTAGAGGGAGCAGCTCTCATTTCTAGAAATCTGGCCAATTTTTTGGGATCCTCCAAACTGTGACTGTCTAGCGTTGGGACCAGGAGGCAGAGCTGTGGTCTTATACACCTCTCTGCAGCTTCTCTCCCCCTGCCATCCCCTCGTTGCCCCATCCCCATAGAGACGGTGCCTGCTCCCAGACCACCAATAACTAGCAAAAATCTATTTAAGCATAAAAATTCAAAAAGAAAAAATAATATAGCACCTTCAATTGCACCACAGACTAAAACAGTTAAATGTGGTCTATTAAACATTAGGTCTCTTTCTTCTAAGTCCCTGTTGGTAAATGATATAATAATTGATCAACGTATTGATTTATTCTGCCTAACAGAAACTTGGTTACAGCAGGATGAATATGTTAGTTTAAATGAGTCAACACCCCCGAGTCACACTAACTGTCAGAATGCTCGTAGCACGGGCCGGGGCGGAGGATTAGCAGCAATCTTCCATTCCAGCTTATTAATTAATCAAAAACCTAGACAGAGCTTTAATTCATTTGAAAGCTTGTATCTTAGTCTTGTCCATCCAAATTGGAAGTCCCAAAAACCAGTTTTATTTGTTATTATCTATCGTCCACCTGGTCGTTACTGTGAGTTTCTCTGTGAATTTTCAGACCTTTTGTCTGACTTAGTGCTTAGCTCAGATAAGATAATTATAGTGGGCGACTTTAACATCCACACAGATGCTGAGAATGACAGCCTCAACACTGCATTTAATCTATTATTAGACTCTATCGGCTTTGCTCAAAAAGTAAATGAGTCCACCCACCACTTTAATCATATTTTAGATCTTGTTCTGACTTATGGTATGGAAATAGAAGACTTAACAGTATTCCCTGAAAACTCCCTTTTGTCTGATCATTTTTTAATAACATTTACATTTACCCTGATGGACTACCCTGCAGTGGGGAATAAGTTTCATTACACTAGAAGTCTTTCAGAAAGCGCTGTAACTAGGTTTAAGGATATGATTCCTTCTTTATGTTCTCTAATGTCATATACCAACACAGAGCAGAGTAGCTACCTAAACTCTGTAAGGGAGTTAGAGTATCTTGTCAATAGTTTTACATCCTCATTGAAGACAACTTTGGATGCTGTAGCTCCTCTGAAAAAGAGAGCTTTAAATCAGAAGTGTCTGACTCCGTGGTATAACTCACAAACTCGTAGCTTAAAGCAGATAACCCGTAAGTTGGAGAGGAAATGGCGTCTCACTAATTTAGAAGATCTTCACTTAGCCTGGAAAAAGAGTTTGTTGCTCTATAAGAAAGCCCTTCGTGAAGCTAGGACATCTTTCTACTCATCACTAATTGAAGAAAATAAGAACAAGCCCAGGTTTCTTTTCAGCACTGTAGCCAGGCTGACAAAGAGTCAGAGCTCTATTGAGCTGAGTATTCCATTAACTTTAACTAGTAATGACTTCATGACTTTCTTTGCTAACAAAATTTTGACTATTAGAGAAAAAATTACTCATAACCATCCCAAAGATGTATCGTTATCTTTGGCTGCTTTCAGTGATGCCGGTATTTGGTTAGACTCTTTCTCTCCGATTGTTCTGTCTGAGTTATTTTCATTAGTTACTTCATCCAAACCATCAACATGCTTATTAGACCCCATTCCTGCCAGGCTGCTCAAGGAAGTCCTACCATTATTTAATGCTTCAATCTTAAATATGATCAATCTATCTTTGTTAGTTGGTTATGTACCACAGGCCTTTAAGGTGGCAGTAATTAAACCATTACTTAAAAAGCCATCACTTGACCCAGCTATCTTAGCTAATTATAGGCCAATCTCCAACCTTCCTTTTCTCTCAAAGATTCTTGAGAGGGTAGTTGTAAAACAGCTAACTGATCACCTGCAGAGGAATGGTCTATTTGAAGAGTTTCAGTCAGGTTTTAGAATTCATCATAGTACAGAAACAGCATTAGTGAAGGTTACAAATGATCTTCTTATGGCTTCGGACAGTGGACTTATCTCTGTGCTTGTTCTGTTGGACCTCAGTGCTGCTTTTGATACTGTTGACCATAAAATTTTATTACAGAGATTAGAGCATGTCATAGGTATTAAAGGCATTGCGCTGCGGTGGTTTGAATCATATTTGTCTAATAGATTACAGTTTGTTCATGTAAATGGGGAATCTTCTTCACAGACTAAAGTTAATTATGGAGTTCCACAAGGTTCTGTGCTAGGACCAATTTTATTCACTTTATACATGCTTCCCTTAGGCAGTATTATTAGACGGTATTGCTTAAATTTTCATTGTTACGCAGATGATACCCAGCTTTATCTATCCATGAAGCCAGAGGATACGCACCAATTAGCTAAACTGCAGGATTGTCTTACAGACATAAAGACATGGATGACCTCTAATTTCCTGCTTTTAAACTCAGATAAAACTGAAGTTATTGTACTTGGCCCCACAAATCTTAGAAGCATGGTGTCTAACCAGATCGTTACTCTGGATGGCATTTCCCTGATCTCTGGTAATACTGTGAGAAATCTTGGAGTTATTTTTGATCAGGATATGTCATTCAAAGCGCATATTAAACAAATATGTAGGACTGCCTTTTTGCATTTACGCAATATCTCTAAAATCAGAAAGGTCTTGTCTCAGAGTGATGCTGAAAAACTAATTCATGCATTTGTTTCCTCTAGGCTGGACTATTGTAATTCATTATTATCAGGTTGTCCTAAAAGTTCCCTAAAAAGCCTTCAGTTGGTTCAGAATGCTGCAGCTAGAGTACTGACGGGGACTAGCAGGAGAGAGCATATCTCACCCGTGTTGGCCTCCCTTCATTGGCTTCCTGTTAATGCTAGAATAGAATTTAAAATTCTTCTTCTTACTTATAAGGTTTTGAATAATCAGGTCCCATCTTATCTTAGGGACCTCATAGTACCATATTACCCCATTAGAGCGCTTCGCTCTCAGACTGCGGGCTTACTTGTAGTTCCTAGGGTTTGTAAGAGTAGAATGGGAGGCAGAGCCTTCAGCTTTCAGGCTCCTCTCCTGTGGAACCAGCTCCCAATTCAGATCAGGGAGACAGATACCCTCTCTACTTTTAAGATTAGGCTTAAAACTTTCCTTTTCGCTAAGGCTTATAGTTAGGGCTGGATCGGGTGACCCTGGACCATCCCTTGGTTATGTTGCTTTAGACGTAGACTGTGTTTCATAATTATTGTATGGCCTTGCCTTGCAATGTGGAGCGCCTTGGGGCAACTGTTTGTTGTGATTTGGCGCTATACAAGAAAAAAGTTGAGTTGAGTTGAGATGCCAAGGTGATTATGGTAAATGAGCCTCCATTAACACTGATTGGTTGACTCATTCATTCTATGTAAAAAAAACATGTTAATGTGACATGACTTTAGTATTTACATATGTGCTTTTGTAAAATATGCCATTTTACCAATATGTAAAAAAAAAAAGAAGCCATTTGCAAAAGCCAAGTTATTAGACAACCGTCTGATATAACCAGTCAAAATGCATAGAACACTGCCATCTACTGGCGCCCAGATGCTCAGATCCTAACCCATAATCCTTTGTGTACCAGTTTTTTGTTTTGTTTTTTTTGTGCACCAGAGAGTTGCTGCGGTTTAAACAACAGAATCCACAACGACAATTGTAAATGAACATTAGGATTATGGGATATCTCAATACTACTGGCCAGTAGATAGCAGTAGAGACCATAGAGCAAACAGGAAGTGATGCAACTCAGTGATTCCAACTGAAAATAATGGAGAAACAACCCGAGCTTCTTCTGGCATTTTTACATAAAACCACCACAATAACGTCTATAAACCCAGACAATATATTCATGAGACTTTTAAGCACAATATACAAAGAGTTTAATGTTGTTGTCCGCGTGGAGCCTGATCAGAGCGTCTCAAATGCATTTCTTCTGTTGTGACTGTACTGATTACCTATACCCATAATGCACCTGGACACAGCATGCCCACACTAAAACCTTCAAAATTAGTGCATTACTTTAAAACTAAAACATATAGCTGATATTTTCACTTTATAAAACTTCAGATGTGACGTTAATTTAAATAACTTGTCCGAAATTAGTTTGGTTAAAATTTTAACCATAAGTTAAAACTGTATGCCTCTGGATGACTTGGGTGTTATTGGTGGCGAGTTAGTATGGTGTCAAAAGCTATCTTGTGACTAGTTCTCCTCTCAGAGGATAGAGTGGTTTCTCCTGACACCAGCATTCTTTTGTTTACAGAGAACAGAGCTATTTATCTGCTACAAAACCCAGGTAAGTGCTAAAATCTTTGATAATAGACTTAAAGGTTTCTGAACTGTTAAACATTAGCTTTGATAATTAGCGGAACAGTGCTCACCACTGCGGGAGAGGCAGCACTGGAGCTGAAAGATGATTTGAGGTCTTTATTCTCGACATGCAGGACTGTGCACAGCAGCGGGACATAGCAGGCTGTAGCAGTGTGGTACTGAGGGTGTGTGATGGCATCGATGATGGGGTTATATATCGCAGAGTTCACGTAGGGCGTGAGCAGACGAACATAATGCCACCGAGCACAGTGACCAGGGGAGGAGCAGCAGAATCTCAGGTCTTTGCTCTCTGTGAAGTCGCTCAACTGCCTGCGAGTTTCTCCACAACCTTCATGTCACTTATTAGCAGGAAGCTGAGGAGACATCACCATGACAACAAGCTTTGAAAAACAAGACAGTGCACAGGATTGATCAGTTAGCATATACATCTATTGATCTATTTATTGATCCATTCTGCTGTTCTTTCCACTGTCAAAAATGATCCACCCAATCATGAATAAATCCATCCAACCAACAGCAGCCATCAAACCATAAATACAAAAAAAAAAAAAAAAAAAAAATTAACATGTCAATAAGCATAAAAACCACAGCCGACTGCAGAACTGCAGACAGTCCAAAGCATGAAGCCCAGAGCTGACTGAGACTGGAATCTGTTGTCAGGGAAACCATACAGCTGTGGGTTGGTCCTATTGGCCAGGTTCTGATTACCTGTGAGACGATGACATCACTTTGAAGTGTTTATCATTTGAAAATCAGAAGACAGTAAAATATCACACTCACAAAGTCACAGTGACATCACCAACAGCAGCCCCGCCCACCACTGCGCCATCCAATCCTGGCAACAGTCAGGTTTCTTATGTAACAATTCATAGGTTCATTTAACTTTTTTGATATTAAGCCATACATTTTTAGAAAGCTTATGAAATTTAGAGGGTAGGGGGGATTCCATTTTTGCCACTAAAGGTTGCTATGGCAGACATCTTGGATTTCTAAAAATGGAAACCTTCAAAAACTAATTTTCATTTTGTGGACTTCTGGTTAACTTGGCCTCAAAACTGAAGGGACTAATAAGGATCCAGACACAATTATTGAAACTGATGAAGAGTCATAGTGTTGGCTGCCATTCTGGGTTTAGTTTCCCAAAGTTGCCAATTTTTGGAAATCCAACATGGTGGTCATAACAAACTTGGGGGGGAAAAAAAAAATTCTCATTTCATAAGCTTTCATAAATTTACCAAATCTCCAAAAAACCTGAATGAAATTACACATGGAACCTGACCACAATTGAGTCACTGTGGGGGGTGTGGCTGCGTCAGACCGCCGCCCTGTCGGACTTCTGCTGGTCCTCTGCAGCGCCCTCGCAGGGTGGCGGGTGGTACTTGCGGACATGGCGGAGCAGGAGCTGACGGTCTGGGCTGGAGTACGGGCAAAGCTGGCAGGAGAACACCTTGCCGGTGTGGTGACGGCGAGTGTGCAGGTCCAAACTTTTCTTCTGGATGCTGGGACACAAAGACCAGATTCATGAGCTCAGAGCGCCACCTATGCAAGTTCAGGGTCCATCCATTCATTCTGAGTAACTGTGGGTGGATGAAATAAATCATCAACGAGTCAAATATTAACCGATATTCTCTGGAATATAAACATTTTTAAAACCTCATTTTTCCTCTCCCACTAATTTACAGACTGAATCTTTGTGACTGACAAAGAAAAAAAAAGGTGGTCAGTGGAGTGGCACAGGGTGGGGTCACGGAGTGCTTTCTGGACATGTTCAAAACACACGCTGAAGCTCCTCCCACCCCAAAGCTCCGCAGAGGTGACGTACGTGTGCTGCCTTCGTGTCACCTGCTGTATGTGCAGCTGGAGCAGCGGTACGGTTTCTCCTGACTGTGCGTGCGGTAGTGCCGCAGCAGGGAGCTCCTGTCGATGGACGCGTACAAACACTCTGAGCACCTGTACGGCTTCTCACCTGAAGACACACACACACACACACACATACACACACACAGTCAGTGGGTGGAGCTACACCTGACGAGCGGCGATGGGTCAGCAGACATTTACCGGTGTGCGTGCGAAGGTGCTGCAGCAGCGAGGCCTTGAGCCGGCTGCTGTAGGCGCAGTGAGGACAGCGGTGCGGCTTATCGCTGCCGTGGACACCCATGTGACGGCGCAGTGTCAGCTTGGTGGAGAAATTTCTGGAAGCATCAAAGAATGTCACACCTCCTTCTAATATGAGTTTCCTGTTGATACCTGCTGGAGGATTGTGGGTACTGTAGTTACCTGTGACACTGCACGCAGGAGAAATCCGATTTGTCTTTGGCTGGAGGAGGCGGAGTCTCCTTGCACTCTTCTCTTCCTCTAGACTGCTTCCTGCTTATTCTCCATGAAGCTCCGCCCACAGCGAGCTGTTGCAACACACTCTGATCTCTAAACCAATCAACACACAGACAACAAACATCCACCACTGATGTCATACAAAAATACTGCATTCTGATTGGCTCACACCCACAATGCACTTCATTTCTGAAACCATTTTTTATAAGATTCTGATGATTCACTTGACCCAGCTATCTTAGCTAATTATAGGCCAATCTCCAACCTTCCTTTTCTCTCAAAAATTCTTGAAAGGGTAGTTGTAAAACAGCTAACTGATCATCTGCAGAGGAATGGTCTATTTGAAGAGTTTCAGTCAGGTTTTAGAATTCATCATAGTACAGAAACAGCATTAGTGAAGGTTACAAATGATCTTCTTATGGCCTCGGACAGTGGACTCATCTCTGTGCTTGTTCTGTTGGACCTCAGTGCTGCTTTTGATACTGTTGACCATAAAATTTTATTACAGAGATTAGAGCATGCCATAGGTATTAAAGGCACTGCGCTGCGGTGGTTTGAATCATATTTATCTAATAGATTACAATTTGTTCATGTAAATGGGGAATCTTCTTCACGGACTAAGGTTAATTATGGAGTTCCACAAGGTTCTGTGCTAGGACCAATTTTATTCACTTTATACATGCTTCCCTTAGGTAGTATTATTAGACGGTATTGCTTAAATTTTCATTGTTACGCAGATGATACCCAGCTTTATCTATCCATGAAGCCAGAGGACACACACCAATTAGCTAAACTGCAGGATTGTCTTACAGACATAAAGACATGGATGACCTCTAATTTCCTGCTTTTAAACTCAGATAAAACTGAAGTTATTGTACTTGGCCCCACAAATCTTAGAAACATGGTGTCTAACCAGATCCTTACTGTGGATGGCATTACCCTGACCTCTAGTAATACTGTGAGAAATCTTGGAGTCATTTTTGATCAGGATATGTCATTCAAAGCGCATATTAAACAAATATGTAGGACTGCTTTTTTGCATTTACGCAATATCTCTAAAATCAGAAAGGTCTTGTCTCAGAGTGATGCTGAAAAACTAATTCATGCATTTATTTCCTCTAGGCTGGACTATTGTAATTCATTATTATCAGGTTGTCCTAAAAGTTCCCTGAAAAGCCTTCAGTTAATTCAAAATGCTGCCGCTAGAGTACTGACAGGGACTAGAAGGAGAGAGCATATCTCACCCATATTGGCCTGATTCTCTCCCCTCAGCCCCAACCAGTCCCAGCAGAAGACTGCCCCTCCCTGAGCCTGGTTCTGCTGGAGGTTTCTTCCTGTTAAAAGGGAGTTTTTCCTTCCCACTGTCACCAAGTGCTTGCTCACAGGGGGTCATTTTGACCGTTGGGGTTTTTCTGTAATTATTGTATGGCCTTGCCTTACAATATAAAGCGCCTTGGGGCAACTGTTTGTTGTGATTTGGCGCTATATAAATAAAATTGATTTGATTTGATGATGTTGTGCAGATATTTTTGTGATTTTTATTTAACTTTTGGTTCTTTTGCTTATGTTGTTTTTTTTTTACCGTAAGGTACACGGAATTGTACACGCCTACCTCTGAGGAAGGTCCACCTTCTTTGTGCCCGTCCTCCCGGCCTTCCTGTGTGTCCACCCTGAGGCCAACACCTCAATGTTAGTCATTCTTTTATGACTGCGATACCACAAAATGCAGTGAACGGTGTTCTGACCTGAGTGGTTGCCATGGCGATGCTGTAAACAGTTGTCATGTGTGCGGCAGTGAGTGATGAGCGATGCTGCGCTCCTGAACACCTGGCGGCAGACGCAGCAGCTGAACCTCTTCTTCTTCTTTTGCCGTTTCTGCTCTGTGGACTTGTTGAAGCTCCTCTTCCTGCTGTGGCTCCTCCAGTGGTGCTCCAGCTCCTCCCAGCTGATGGCCGACCAGCTGCAGCTGGGACAACAGAACCCGCCCTCCGTCTGATGTGACCTCACGTGAACATCCAGCAGCCGCCTGGACGGCAGGGTCAATGGGCACAGGACGCATGGCAGCCTTTGGTTTCTGGATGGCATCATCCTCCCTGACAGGCTGTCTGCTCTCCTGCTGGTCCTTACATCATCATCAGACGGCGGCGGGCACGCGACAGAATGCACTGCAGAGGGAGGAGCTCTGGTGGCAGAGATGCGACAAAGTCCCAGAGTCATGAGATGAGCAGACTGGGCTGTCTCCTCATGGGAGGAGGAGGGGCTGGCAGGACAGGTCAGGTCCACAGAGTCTCCCTTCAGGGGGAAGATGGTGGATTCGTCTTCATCCTCCTCAAACAGCGTGCTGACCTGCAGACAACAGCAAGACATTTGTAACAGGGGAACTGCACGTGTCAGTGCACACGCCGGAGGCAGCACAATGCATCATGGGATCATCTGTATGCCTACAGCTGGCGTCCATGGACGTTAAAAAAGAGATGCGGTACTTTTAAGTCAAATTTGGACCCAGAAAATGAGCCGTTATTAAGTCACAATTGGAAGCAGCAGCAGAACTAAAAAGGACTGAAACTTTAAAAGGTCAGATAAAGGATGTGATCGAGGTGAGTTCTGACTAACTTGCTTCTGGGATTTATTACCTTGTGAGTGATGTGTGGAAAACTGCACATATTTAGAGGTTTTAGAACAAATGTTGTAATGGAGATAACCTTTGAGATGGTTCAGATCGTATGTGTGCGTTGCTGAGACAAGAACATACGTCTCAGTGGATGAGAAAGAAAGAGCGACCAAAATCCAATATGGAGGGTAAGAAATCGCCTGATTCATTTATGCTTTATGTATGGGGAGGTGATGGTCTAGTGGTTAAGCGTTGGGCTTGAGACCAGAGGATCCTCAGTTCAAATCTCAGCCAGACCAGAAAATCAAAAAGGGCTCTTGGGTAAGGCCCTTAATCCCAGAGTTGTTCCCGGTGTGTAGTGAGCACCTTGTATGGCAGCAGACTGCCATCGGTGTGTGAGTCATCATTGTAAAGCGCTTTGAGCATCTGATGCAGATGGAAAAGCACTATATAAATGCAGCCCATTTAGCATTTATCCTCCGTGTCTGATCAAAGCAGCGATAAGAAATCCAGTTTCAGACAACCTGAGTGGAACCCTCAGCAGCAAACTTCAGCCATATTTATTTATTTTTTTTGTGGTGTACAGTAGCTCTGCAGGAGCACCCCAAATTTCACTGTCCTCCCCCCTCCTCTGTACAATGACAATAAAGGCTAATCTATTCTAATCACTTCAGCCAACCCCTAGTCAAGCACACACATGAAAAAAGAAGTCCTGGAAGAGACAATGGGATTCACCATGGCAACGGGGGCTAATCACCATATTTCTCCCAAACAGCAGAGAAATATTAGCACAGTCCCCATGAATAAACCCAGGCTAAATATCACGGGCCACTCAGTGTCTGTGTTCAGTGCTGTGGAAGGTTCCAGGTTCTCTTCTGACCTGGTGTAGTTTTTTTTTTGTTGTTGTTTTTGAAACTTTATACAGGACCACATTAGAAATAAGTAATACTCAGTAATGATTTCTGTTTGTATTTTACATTAATTCTTACCAAACAAATTATATTTAAAGCTGTTCAACCTTTCAAATTTCACTAAACTGACAAAATTTAGTTTCTTCTGAAATCCAAACATTATGATGTTGGTTTATCTTTGTAATCTGTTTGAAGATTTGAACTCATTTTAATGAAGAGAACTTATTTATCTGGGGGGAATTCCATAATGAACATATTATTTTCCTTTTCAAGTGTCCCTGCCACGCCATGACGTTTGTACATATTCTTGAAGAATAAAAAAAGCCTTTTCCACATGTTGTCTTTGTTTTTACCATAAAATTACACTGAACAAGGATTTAGACGTTTCGTTACCCATCTGAGAATTTGAATTTACCCCCTCCGAGTTGACCTACTTTTTCTCTGCGACGGATGTGACGTCATGCGAGTAAATGTGTCGAAGCGCGGCTCTGTTTACCAACACAGCAGACACGGACAGCGAAGGCATAGTGAGCAATTACAAGGTCTGTTAGAAAAGTATCCGACCTTTTTATTTTTTTCAAAAACCATATGGATTTGAATCATGTGTGATTGCATCAGCCAAACTTGAACCTTCGTGCACATGCGTGAGTTTTTTCACGCCTGTCGGTTGCGTCATTCGCCTGTGAGCAGGCCTTGTGTGAGCACTGGTCCACCCCTCTCGTCATTTTTTTATTGCAAATAAATGTCTGAACGATTTGGAGCTTTGCTGCATCAATTTTTTTCCAGAAACTGAGAGAGACCTCCAGGTGGACACCGTTCGAAAAATTAATATGGCTTTCAGGGACGATTTTATGGGGATTACACAGATTAAGGAGTGATCCAGACGGTTTAAAGACCGCCCACAGCTGCTGAGAGCGCGCCGCGCTCCAAGCGCTGATCGACAGGCTGACACCCCGCTGAAACAACCAGATCATTTCCAACATGAAGGCTTTGTTGATCCGGGACGTCGTCTGACTTTCACAAAAAGGCAGAAGGCGTGGACATCAGCACTTTTTCGGCACATTCCACTGTTACAGGAGTTTTTTTCATGGAAAGAAAAGCAGAGGGATGCACTACGGAGCTGTTCATTACGCGGCACAAAACCACCTCCGCGTTGGTCTCACAGGACGGCTTTCAGGTGGATTTCAGACGGCTGTCGGTTGCTTTTCAGTCGCGTGATTATCCGAGAAATTGAGCATGAGCTGGACATGCCCCAACATGTCCTGTGAGGCTTCATCACGGCGTTGCTTTGCGCCATGCGGCTCCACCGTGATGCGCGGAACTCCTCCGCACGTCTGTCTCAATGTGCCGAAAAAGTGCTGATGTCCACGTCTTTTCACAATTCCTGTGCTAGTCAGACGACATACCGGATCAAGACAGCGTCCAGTTTAGAAATGAACGGCACATTCCACTGTTACAGGAGTTTTTGTCATGGAAAGAGGAGTCCGCGTGTCGCGGTGGAGCCGCATGGCGGCGAAACAAAGAAAACTCACTTCAAACTGTCAAGTAAAAATTCTTTGTCTTCTGTAGTATTTTGATCTGTTCTATTCCAGTAAATGCACCAAATGGGTGCTGTGTCGCTGACTGTACAGTCAATAAAATACAAAATTAGGGCCTAAAGCAACTGACAACGTTGTTCTGCACAAAGTAACACTGTCACCAGTTTTGAAAACGCATGCGCACTGAGAAAGTCAAAACTGGCTTATTCACATTTAATTGGTAAAATGCTCTCACTCGTAAAACAAACTAGGGCTGCAACTAACGATTAATCGGTTATTTTTTCAATTAATCGTTTTTTATTTTTTACTTACATGTGAGTTTTGCCATTATTTCTTTGAGTTATATATTACAGCAACGTATTACAGCAAGAATCCACAAAAGTATTTTAAAGGCCTGACCAAAGTGTAATATGTGATCTTTAATAAGATATTTTCATGAAAAAAGACACAAATGTGCAGTTTACTGCATTTTATTTTTTTCTTGTGTAAAAACACAGCTTAGATGTGGTTTGACTGAAACAAATCGTCATTAAACTTAAATAAAACAGGGATGAAGTGGAGGTTTAAGAGTCACTAGGTGTTCACAGGAAACACTTATTTCTATATTTATTTATGTTCATTGTTAGTTGGTTTAATCTTTTCTGTTTTGTTTTATCAGGTTCTTTTTGTCTGTTTCTCTAAAACTGTATTGTGGCATTATTAGTTATTATTACTATTATTGTTGTTGCTGTTATTATTATTGATATATAAATAAAAATAAATGAATAAAATGTTACAATTTGTAATACATTTGACTCTTTTACAGCTTAATGCTAACTTTAACTTTGAAAACGCCATAGACATGCTAACGCGTTAGCATCGGTCCCGTTTTTAAGTTATAAAATACATCTATCAACTGTTTCAGAAGACTATAACAGGTCGGTTTAACATAAAAAAGGTAAATATTACTCACAGATATATACTCTTTAGGGTTTTAGCAGCAAAAAATTAAGATAAAGCGAAATAAACAAAGAACTGAAGCAGCAGATCAAAGCATTGCTTCAGTGCTTCAAAGCAAAGCCACACCCTGCTCTACTTGGGGAGTGTCTGCCAATGTTCTCATGATGACAGGGAGGAGAAGGACCGTGGCTCATGGCAAGCAGGAAACAGAGCGGAGAGGAGTGAAAATTCACACAGTCCCTTCCTCCGCGGTGGCGCCATCCACACTGACATTGCTGCTGCTTTGATGAGCACAGAATGGGATGGTGCTTTGAAAACAAGAGTATCATATTTCTGCCCCAAAACACACATGACACCACATGCGCGAGCGTATGTGTGGTTAAATTTTCCAAATGATGGAAATCCGTCATGGTGACAGAGAACTTTAACCCATGGATTATTTTGTTGGAACGAGCAGCCATCTGACATCACTGTGCATCTCTACTCTGTTTGGCTGTTGCTGTGCTTCCCAGCATCCCTTGCACAAGTCAGGGAAGCCCTCACGTGATCTGTGACATCACCATCACAGACTGTACGTGTGTCTAATGTCAGTAGTTTAAGGCTGTCTGTTCTTTAGAATTTTTTGCAGACATGAATTTTGACCATACTGTCAATGTCATGTTATGAATTCCCCATTTAAAGGCTAAGAATCAATTAACTAATAATTATAGTGGCATCAAAGAAAATTCTTTTTAGGACTTAAATATAAAAAAAAAGTAAATCCATACAGTTTTAACTTTACTGTAGTTAATGTTAGCTTTAGCTACAGTCATCAAACACAGCTGCCATACACACACCAACTAGCATGCTAATATTAGCATTATTACATGCAATAAGTTTGTACATTCATTCATTTGATAAACCTGTAACATTAGCATAATAGCAGAGATAAGTTGAGGTTAAGATAACCAACCAACAGTAACTATGTCTTACCATGTTATGATACTTTACTAATTAACAATAAAATGTCAACTTCGTGTAATAGCATTCTGGTGAAAAACATGTTTGTACAAAGATGCAAAAGGAAACTCTGCATCATGGGAACATCAGCAAAAGTGGGCACTAACAATAGCCTGCTACCAGGTTAGCTTGGCTCACAGCCACTTTGATTCTGTTATTTATGATTGTGTGGTGTATCACCTCACACGTGTGCGCGACCGGCAGCCCACCGTATGTGGTGATGTCACAGGTGGGTGGGCTCATATTCTCTAACATGCTGTACATGGGCAACAGGAACTCCTCGTCTTCCTCATTCTGCTTGGACCCTCCGTTCAGAGTCAGCTGGTACGGTGATTCCGCATGCTGGAACCCTGACACCTCGCTGCCGCTGTTAGCCACGCCCTCACAGCTGGTCCGACCCATGTATGGCAAAGCAGGTGAGTGGTGCTGGTCCAGTACGTGGCTGCAGATAGTGCTCTTTAGGCTGCAGGTGAACTGGCAAAGCTTGCAACGGAAAACCTCCACCAGGAAGGACTCCACCAGGTTAGCCGCCGCCACGCCCTCTACTGTGCTGCAGTACAGGGTGGAGCTCACCATCCCGCCCACCACCTGCAGCGTCACAGGGCTGATCTCATTGTACCGCTGCTTCACTGCCGCCATCTTCACACCATAACAGGCAGCTGTAGTTCAGCCTGTGAGTGGAACAAATAAGTACAAGGGGGCTGTGTGAACTTTGACCTGCAGCTTCTTCTGGTAAGAGAAGAAGAACAAAAAAAAAACAACAACAACAACCTGATTATATATACAGCGGGAAAAATAAGTATGGAACACGTCACCGTTTTTCTCAGTAAATATATATTCTAAAGGTGCTACTGACATGAAATTTTCACCAGATGTTGGTAACAATCCAAGTGGTTAATGCGCTTGGTTTCAGTGCAGAAGGTCCCGGGTTCAAATCCCACCCCTGCCACATTTCTCCATGTAATGTGGAGTTGCGTCAGGAAGGGCATCTGGCGTAAAACCTGTGCCAATTCAACATGCAGATCCACCTTGGATCTGCTGTGGCGACCCCGAGTGCAAACAAGGGAGCAGCTGAAGGGACTTACTAGTTGGTAACAACCCAGCTAATCCACACATATAAAGAAATCAAACCATAGTTGTCCAAAAAATTCCATTCAGATTCTTTACTGGTATTGTAACCAGCACCACAAAAGGTAAAGTGCAGCCTTTCAGTGCAAATATAAATCTGAGTAAATCACACGCAGACTGAAAAGGTCTGGAGAAGAAAATAAAATAAACAGAAAATTTAACAGAATTAAAAAGGTATGTTCAAAGAAAAATTTCAAAAGCTCAAAAAAAAAAAGTACAAGTTAAAAAAAAAAACGTTAGCGGTCTAAGAGTTATTGAACTAAATTTATCGGAAGCTAATTGGTCCGTTGATGGTTTTTGAAGTTAGCTGACAAGCTAATCTGCTAACAAAAAAGTTAAGTTTGATAATTAGCAGTTAGTGGAACTGTGCCCACCACTGAGTGGAAAAACATCATTTCACCATAAACCAGCCACAACCCAGTGCTCCTCACAAGATTTTGAACAGGGGAGTAAAAGAATAATCAGAAGAGTTGTCCAAGAGCCATGGACCACTTGTGGATAGCTTCAGAAAGACCTGGAATTAGCAGGTACAATTGTTTCAAAGAAAACTGTAAGTAATGCACCTAACCCACCACGGCTTGTGTGCATGCTCACCACACAAGACTCTATTAGTGAAGAAAAAGCAGTTTGATGCACAACATTTAGACAAACCTTTGAAATACTCGGAAAATTAATCTGGAAAGATGAGACCAAAACTGAACTCCTTGGATGCCACAAAACACACAATGTTTGGAGGTCAAATGTCACCAAAAACACACGCCCGACAGTGAAGGTTGGAGGTGGAACATCATGTTGTGGGGCTGTTCTTCACTGACAAACTTCAGATAACTGAAGGATGGATGTTGAGAGACATTCGTGACAAAAATCTACCAGGATGATGGAGATGAAAGGAGGGTAAACATTTCAGCAAGACAATGATCCCAAACACACAGACAACGAAACTCAACTGGTTTCAGAGAATGAAAATAAAGCTGCTAGAAAGGTCCAGCCAATCAGCTGACTGGAATCCATCAGAAAATCTATGGACAGAACTAAAAGGTCAGAGTTCATAGAAGAGGTCCACAGAACCTTCAAGATCTGAAGACTGTTTGTGTGGAAGAATGGACCAAAATCACACCTGGTCAATGCATGTGACTAGTTTCTCCATACAGGAGGCATCTTGAAGCTTCATTACCAGCAACGGCTTTTTTTTTCTTCAGTAAGCGTGTTCAATATTTTCCCCCGTCATCCCATTTTATTACACATAACTTAATTTCTGTACTTATTTCTGCAATTTTTGGTTTCTTTGTATGTTTGGATTATTTGAGTTGTGACTGACAACTGTTTAAAATTTCATATCAATAGCACTTTTAGAAATATATTTACAGAGAACAATGGTGACATGTTCCATACTTATTTTACCCGCTGTGTGTAAATATTATAATAAACACAATAACAAAAAGAAATAAATCATCAGCATGAAAAATATTCATTACATTTGAAAGTACTTAAAACTACAAATACATCTGACTAGGTCATCAAAAGATCTAAAAATATGACATCAAATATCACAAATATTCTTTGATCCTTAGGACCCTGTCACACCTGGACAATTTAGCTAGCGTATAACGAAAGGCCCGTTTCCACCGAGCGGTTCGGGTCGGTACTGCACGGTGTCGTGTGGGTCAATTCAATTCATTTCATTTATATAGCGCAAAATCACAACAAAGATGCCTCAAGGCATGTCACACAAGTAAGGTCTAACCTTACTAACCCCCAGAGCAAGAATACAGGGGTCAGTGGTAAGAAAAAACTCCCTCTGATGATTTGAGGAAGAAACCTCAAGCAGAACAGACTCAGAGGGGCGACCCTCTGCTTGGACCATGATACAGACACAATTGACAATACAGGAAATTACACAGGAAATTTGGGGAGATTTTGGGAGTCCATGCCGGTGCACAGGACAGGAGGCCTGTAGAAGAAGACACCCACTCCCATCTCTGGATGGAGCTGCACCTCAAACAGAGAGAAAAAACAGAACCAGGCATTGAAGAGTTTCAGTCAGGTTTTAGAATTCATCATAGTACAGAAACAGCATTAGTGAAGGTTACAAATGATCTTCTTATGGCCTCGGACAGTGGACTCATCTCTGTGCTTGTTCTGTTAGACCTCAGTGCTGCTTTTGATACTGTTGACCATAAAATTTTATTACAGAGATTAGAGCATGCCATAGGTATTAAAGGCACTGCACTGCGGTGGTTTGAATCATATTTGTCTAATAGATTACAATTTGTTCATGTAAATGGGGAATCTTCTTCACAGACTAAAGTTAATTATGGAGTTCCACAAGGTTCTGTGCTAGGACCAATTTTATTCACTTTATACATGCTTCCCTTAGGCAGTATTATTAGACGGTATTGCTTAAATTTTCATTGTTACGCAGATGATACCCAGCTTTATCTATCCATGAAGCCAGAGGACACACACCAATTAGCTAAACTGCAGGATTGTCTTACAGACATAAAGACATGGATGACCTCTAATTTCCTGCTTTTAAACTCAGATAAAACTGAAGTTATTGTACTTGGCCCCACAAATCTTAGAAACATGGTGTCTAACCAGATCCTTACTCTGGATGGCATTACCCTGACCTCTAGTAATACTGTGAGAAATCTTGGAGTCATTTTTGATCAGGATATGTCATTCAAAGTGCATATTAAACAAATATGTAGGACTGCTTTTTTGCATTTACGCAATATCTCTAAAATTAGAAAGGTCTTGTCTCAGAGTGATGCTGAAAAACTAATTCATGCATTTATTTCCTCTAGGCTGGACTATTGTAATTCATTATTATCAGGTTGTCCTAAAAGTTCCCTAAAAAGCCTTCAGTTAATTCAAAATGCTGCAGCTAGAGTACTGACGGGGACTAGAAGGAGAGAGCATATCTCACCCATATTGGCCTCTCTTCATTGGCTTCCTGTTAATTCTAGAATAGAATTTAAAATTCTTCTTCTTATTTATAAGGTTTTGAATAATCAGGTCCCATCTTATCTTAGGGACCTCGTAGTACCATATCACCCCAATAGAGCGCTTCGTTCTCAGACTGCAGGCTTACTTGTAGTTCCTAGGGTTTGTAAGAGTAGAATGGGAGGCAGAGCCTTCAGCTTTCAGGCTCCTCTCCTGTGGAACCAGCTCCCAATTCAGATCAGGGAGACAGACACCCTCTCTACTTTTAAGATTAGGCTTAAAACTTTCCTTTTTGCTAAAGCTGATAGTTAGGGCTGGATCAGGTGACCCTGAACCATCCCTTAGTTATAAGGGATGGTTATGGGGGGTTCCCATGATGCACTGTTTCTTTCTCTTTTTGTTCTGTATGCACCACTCTGCATTTAATCATTAGTGATCGATCTCTGCTCCCCTCCACAGCATGTCTTTTTCCTGGTTCTCTCCCTCAGCCCCAACCAGTCCCAGCAGAAGACTGCCCCTCCCTGAGCCTGGTTCTGCTGGAGGTTTCTTCCTGTTAAAAGGGAGTTTTTCCTTCCCACTGTAGCCAAGTGCTTGCTCACAGGGGGTCGTTTTGACCGTTGGGGTTTTACATAATTATTATATGGCCTTGCCTTACAATATAAAGCGCCTTGGGGCAACTGTTTGTTGTGATTTGGCGCTATATAAAAAAATTGATTGATTGATTGATCAGAAAGACAAATACAGTATAATTTGTCAGCATTAAGCAACAAGAAAAACAGTTAAGTCTGGCTTGGTTTGCGTAGCCACCGCTGGCAAAGCCCTTTTATTTGGTAGGTGGAAAACGTAAATATTAACAAGCACGTCATCGAGCGCGAGTACGCTGTGCACAGCCTCTCCCTCCGCTCCACACGGAAGCCAAACAGAGTAATTTAACACTATTTTATTTTAGTTTTGGTGGATTATGGGATTTATTTTCATTGTATGCAGAATGTTGTGACAAACGCTGATGTGAATGAATGAGGCGCTGTGACTCTTTCACCTTTTAAAATAAGTACATTTTCTTGTGGCACAAAGAACCAGTGTTCTCTGGTTCAGGCTGAGAAACAAAACACAGGGGGACTTCCTTAAAATGTTTCTTTCAAAAGAAACAAGAAACTAAAGTATTTTCAGACATTGTTTTCCAAAATCAGGAGGCTTCATGTGGATACGTTTTTGTGAGGCTGTGATGATGAATCCGGCTGAAACCAACAGGTCAGATAAAGACTTCATATATACTCCCTGTGTGATGGTTTAATATTTGAAACAGTCTGTACTGTTCACGTGAGGATGGCAGCTTTCAGCCAATCAATGGACATATTTTGATTTATGAGTAAATTATAAGCATGCCAATAATTGCATAATTTACCTATAACTTATGTTCCATATGTGCGGGATGTATGAGTCATATTTTGAAAATATTGTACATGCTCAAACTTGTTCAAGGTACTCGGCGTATTATGACGTATAACATCATGCGTGCTTAAACAAAACTTACCTGTAACTTATTTGACATACACCAGCGTTTTTTATATGGTCAACTTATACGAGTACAGGCTAAATCATCATGGTGTGACAGAGGTGTTTGATCATCATGAAGGATCTGTTTCTGTACTCAGTGTGAACGAAGGGACAAATTAGCTGATCCCCAAGACTTTAAGATAAGATCTTTACTGATCTCACAGTGGAGAAATTCACATTACTTCAGCTCTTAAAAAACACACAAGATGAGTGCGAGTAGAGGAAAATGTGCATCAAACAGCATGTGAAAAGATAAGCAATAATAATACTTGTAACAATACAATAAAATAAGAAATACTGGACATCATATCCAGCCTTTACCCAGATACCGACTGCTGGACTAAGCTGAGGTAGAGAAGCAGGTTTCCAGAGAAACTGGTGTTTCTCAGGGATATGTTCTGGCTCCTATACTGTTCAGTTCTTCCATGGACTGGATGGCGGGTTGGGTCATGGAAACCAGCAACTTTGCTACTTTTGATGACTAAAAAAGGTTTCCTGATCTTGACTTTGTGGAATCAGTGGACACTGAGAGGAATCACACAGTGTGGGTTTGTGACTGTCCAGGATCCAAACTAAGATCTGGGCTGTTAATGACTTCCTGGACCACTGGCTCGTGCGCAGAGTCCAGAGGCAGGTTAGTCCAGAGGCGGGTTAGTCCAGAGGCGGGTTAGACCACAGACGGGTTAGACCACAGACGGGTTAGACCAGAGGCGGCTTAGACCACAGACGGGTTAGACCAGAGGCGGGTTAGACCACAGACGGGTTAGACCAGAGGCAGCTTAGACCACAGATGGGTTAGACCACAGACAGGTTAAACCAGAGGCGGCTTAGACCACAGACGGGTTAGACCAGAGGCGGCTTAGACCACAGACGGGTTAGACCAGAGGCGGCTTAGACCACAGACGGGTTAGACCAGAAGCAGCTTAGACCACAGACGGGTTAGACCACAGACAGGTTAGACTAGAGGCGGCTTAGACCACAGACGGGTTAGACCAGAGGCAGCTTAGACCACAGACGGGTTAGACCAGAGGCAGCTTAGACCACAGACGGGTTAGACCAGAGGCAGCTAAGACCACAGACGGGTTAAAGCAGAGGCGGCTTAGACCACAGACGGGTTAAAGCAGAGGCGGCTTAGACCACAGACGGGTTAAAGCAGAGGCGGCTTAGACCACAGACGGGTTAAACCAGAGGCTGCTTAGATCACAGACGGGTTAGACCACAGACGGGTTAGACCAGAGGCGGCTTAGACCACAGACGGGTTAGACCAGAGGCGGCTTAGACCACAGACGGGTTAGACCAGAGGCAGCTTAGACCACAGACGGGTTAAAGCAGAGGCGGCTTAGACCACAGACGGGTTAGACCAGAGGCAGCTAAGACCACAGACGGGTTAGACCAGAGGCAGCTTAGACCACAGACGGGTTAGACCAGAGGCAGCTTAGACCACAGACGGGTTAGACCAGAGGCAGCTAAGACCACAGACGGGTTAGACCAGAGGCGGCTAAGACCACAGACGGGTTAAAGCAGAGGCGGCTTAGACCACAGACGGGTTAAACCAGAGGCAGCTAAGACCACAGACGGGTTAGACCAGAGGCAGCTAAGACCACAGACGGGTTAGACCAGAGGCAGCTAAGACCACAGACGGGTTAGACCAGAGGCAGCTAAGACCACAGACGGGTTAAAGCAGAGGCGGCTTAGACCACAGACGGGTTAAACCAGAGGCTGCTTAGATCACAGACGGGTTAGACCACAGACGGGTTAGACCAGAGGCGGCTTAGACCACAGACGTGTTAGACCAAGGCGGGTTAGACCAGAGGCGGGTTAGACCAGAGGCGGGTTAGACCACAGACGTGTTAGACCAAGGCGGGTTAGACCACAGATGGGTTAGACCAGAGGCGGCTTAGACCACAGGCGGGTTAGACCAGAGGCAGGTTAGACCACAGGCGGGTTAGACCACAGACGGGTTAGACCAGAGGCAGCTAAGACCACAGACGGGTTAGACCAGAGGCAGCTAAGACCACAGACGGGTTAAAGCAGAGGCGGCTTAGACCACAGACGGGTTAAACCAGAGGCTGCTTACATCACAGACGGGTTAGACCACAGACGGGTTAGACCAGAGGCGGCTTAGACCACAGACGTGTTAGACCAAGGCGGGTTAGACCAGAGGCGGGTTAGACCAGAGGCGGTTTAGACCACAGACGTGTTAGACCAAGGCGGGTTAGACCACAGACGGGTTAGACCAGAGGCGGCTTAGATCACAGACGGGTTAGACCACAGACGGGTTAGACCAGAGGCGGCTTAGACCACAGACGTGTTAGACCAAGGCGGGTTAGACCAGAGGCGGGTTAGACCAGAGGCGGGTTAGACCACAGACGTGTTAGACCAAGGCGGGTTAGACCACAGACGGGTTAGACCAGAGGCAGGTTAGACCAGAGGCAGGTTAGACCACAGGCAGGTTAGACCACAGGCGGGTTAGACCAGAGGCAGGTTAGACCACAGGCGGGTTAGACCACAGGCGGGTTAGACCAGAGGCAGGTTAGACCAGAGGCAGGTTAGACCACAGGCAGGTTAGACCACAGGCGGGTTAGAGGCAGGTGGACAAACACAAGGAGGAAGAACTGCTTCCACATGAAATCAAAACTTCCTTTTTTAGCGTGTTTGTAGACAGAACAAGAGGAATAAAAACAAAATAAATAAGTGTTGAAATCTGTTAAAAATATTATTTTTTAAACTTATTTTTACCCTTATTTTTAACTTAAAAATAAGAACTTACACTTTGCTAATGGCATTAGCATGCTACATCATCGAGTAGTACACGCACTACTTTTTTTTTTGACTGAAGGTCCAGTAAGGAGCTTGGCTGCGGTCGACGTCTCGCTCCAACACGCCTTAAGGCTGCGGATGGCCGTCAGACTCAGTTTAACAGCTAGTTAACCAGCTAGTTTAAAGGTGAACTTAACACATTTGATTGAAACTCGCCACTGAAAAAAAGGGATCCCGCCGTCCGCCATGTTGCCACTCCTTTCTTCTTCTTCTTCGTCGGGTCGTATTGGCAGTTGGCAAACCAATTTACAGGTGCATTACCGCCACTTACTGATTGGAGTGTGGTCAGGAGACTCTCAGAGAAGGAATAAAGCAAAAACAAAACTCTTCTCCCATCTATCGTTATCTTTGGCTGCTTTCAGTGATGCCGGTATTTGGTTAGACTCTTTCTCTCCGATTGTTCTGTCTGAGTTATTTTCATTAGTTACTTCATCCAAACCATCAACATGTTTATTAGACCCCATTCCTACCAGGCTGCTCAAGGAAGTCCTACCATTATTTAATGCTTCGATCTTAAATATGATCAATCTATCTTTGTTAGTTGGCTATGTACCACAGGCTTTTAAGGTGGCAGTAATTAAACCATTACTTAAAAAGCCATCACTTGACCCAGCTATCTTAGCTAATTATAGGCCAATCTCCAACCTTCCTTTTCTCTCAAAAATTCTTGAAAGGGTAGTTGTAAAACAGCTAACTGATCATCTGCAGAGGAATGGTCTATTTGAAGAGTTTCAGTCAGGTTTTAGAATTCATCATAGTACAGAAACAGCATTAGTGAAGGTTACAAATGATCTTCTTATGGCCTCAGACAGTGGACTTATCTCTGTGCTTGTTCTGTTAGACCTCAGTGCTGCTTTTGATACTGTTGACCATAAAATTTTATTACAGAGATTAGAGCATGTCATAGGTATTAAAGGCACTGCGCTGCGGTGGTTTGAATCATATTTATCTAATAGATTACAATTTGTTCATGTAAATGGGGAATCTTCTTCACAGACTAAGGTTAATTATGGAGTTCCACAAGGTTCTGTGCTAGGACCAATTTTATTCACTTTATACATGTTTCCCTTAGGCAGTATTATTAGACAGCATTGCTTAAATTTTCATTGTTACGCAGATGATACCCAGCTTTATCTATCCATGAAGCCAGAGGACACACACCAATTAGCTAAACTGCAGGATTGTCTTACAGACATAAAGACATGGATGACCTCTAATTTCCTGCATTTAAACTCAGATAAAACTGAAGTTATTGTACTTGGCCCCATAAATCTTAGAAACATTGTGTCTAACCAGATCCTTACTCTGGATGGCATTACCCTGACCTCTAGTAATACTGTGAGAAATCTTGGAGTCATTTTTGATCAGGATATGTCCTTCAATGCGCATATTAAGCAAATATGTAGGACTGCTTTTTTGCATTTGCGCAATATCTCTAAAATTAGAAAGGTCATGTCTCAGAGTGATGCTGGCGTTGGCCAGCAGTACCTCCTCTTCGGGCGGCCCACACAACAGGGCTCCCCCCCTCAACGAGCGCCTCCTGGCGCCTGACCCGGCTTGTCGGGATGTCGCTGGTAGAACTCGGCCAGGAGGGCCGGGTCCAGGATGAAGCTCCGTTTCACCCAGGAGCGTTCTTCAGGCCCGTAACCCTCCCAGTCCACCAGATATTGGAGACCCCGACCCCTCCGGCGAACATCCAGGAGCCTGCGGAGAGTCCACACAGGCTCGCCGTTGATGATGCGGGCAGGAGGCGGCGCAGGTCCGAGGGTGCAAAGGTCCGAGGTGTGGTATGGTTTGATTTTGGAGACATGAAAAACAGGATGGATCCGCAGTGAAGCTGAAACTCCCAGCTTCACTGCGGCTGGACTGATGATTTTGGTGATGGTCCGATATATCTGTCCATCAGCTTTTGTGACTCCGTGTTGAGAGGAATGTTCATGGTTGACAGCCAGACCTCCTGCCCGGGCTGATATTCTGGGGCCGGGGCGCGTCGGTGGTCTGCATGGCTCTTCGCCCTTGTCCGGGCTTTCAGCAGGGCAGAGCGGGCTGTACGCCACACCCGACGGAACCTCCTGAGGTGGGCCTGGACCGAGGGAACCCCGACCTCTCCCTCCACAGCCGGAAACAATGGGGGCTGGTACCCCAAACACGCTTCAAATGGGGAGAGGCCGGTTGCTGATGAAACTTGACTGTTATGAGCGTACTTGATCCAGGCCAGATGTTGACTCCAGGCCGTCGGGTGCGCGGACGTCATACACCGCAGGGCCTGTTCCAGCTCTTGATTAGCCCGCTCTGCTTGTCCGTTGGTCTGTGGGTGGTACCCGGACGAAAGGCTCATGGTGGCCCCCAGTTCCCTACAGAAACTCCTCCAGACTTGCGAGGAGAACTGGGGACCACGATCCGAGACGATGTCGCAGGGATACCATGCAGACGTATGACGTGGTGGACCAGGAGGTCTGCAGTCTCCTGGGCCGTCGGGAGCTTTGGGAGGGCCACGAAGTGGGCCGCCTTGCAGAACCGGTCCACTATCGTCACAGGGGACACAGGGAGACCCGTGACGAAGTCCAGGCCGATGTGGGACCAGGGGCGATGAGGCACCGGCAACGGCTGGAGGAGTCCTTTCTCTGGTTGGTGGACTGCCTTGCCCCTGGCACAGGTGGTACAGGCCCGGACATACTCCCAGACGTCGGCTTCCAAAGATGCCCACCAGAACCGCTGCCGGAGAACTGCCACGGTCCTTCGCACCCCTGGATGGCAGGTGAGCTTAGAACTGTGACAGAAGTCCAAAACTGCAGTCCTAGTGTCTGGTGGGACGTACAAATGGTTAGGTGGTCCACCGCTGAGGTCCGGGTGACGCGTCAGGGCCTCCCTGATGATGTGCTCCACGTCCCACGTAAGTGTGGCGACGATAGTGGACTCCGGGATGATGTTTTCTGGTGCATCCGACAGCTCCGTCTTGACTTCTTCTTCATGCACCCGGGACAGTGCATCTGACCGCTGGTTTGTGGTCCCTGGGCGATAGGTGATCCTGAAGTCAAAACGTCCAAAAAATAGAGACCAACGGGCTTGCCTGGGGTTCAGACGCTTAGCGGTCCGAATATACTCCAGGTTCTTATGGTCAGTAAAAACCGTGAATGGAACCACAGCTCCCTCCAACAAGTGTCTCCACTCCTCCAGGGCCTCCTTCACCGCCAGGAGCTCCCGATTGCCGACGTCATAATTCCGCTCTGCCGGGGACAACCTGCGGGAGAAATAGACACAGGGGTGGAGGACCCTAGCGGACTCCCCGCTCTGGGACAGCACGGCTCCTATCCCTGAGTCTGAGGCATCTACTTCCACAACAAACTGGCGGCTAGGATCGGGCTGCACCAAAACTGGTGCAGTAGAGAACCAGCGTTTCAACTCCCTAAACGCGGCTTCGCACCGATCCGGCCAGGTGAAGGGAACTTTTGGGGAGGTCAGGGCTGTAAGGGGACCAACAACTTGACTATAGCCCTTGATAAACCTCCGACAGAAATTAGCGAAGCCAAGGAACTGTTGCAGCTTCCTACGGCTTGCCGGTTGGGGCCAATCTCTCACCGCCGCTACCTTGGCCAGATCAGGGGCGACGGAGTTGGAGGAGATGATGAACCCCAGGAAGGACAAAGAAGTACGGTGGAACTCGCACTTCTCGCCCTTAACAAACAGCTGGTTCTCCAACAACCACTGCAGGACCTGACGTACATGCTGCACATGAGTCTCAGGATCCGGGGAGAAGATGAGGATATCGTCTAGGTATACGAAGATGAACCGATGCAGGAAATCCTGCAAGACGTCGTTTACCAATGCTTGGAACGTCGCGGGGGCATTAGTGAGGCCGAACGGCATGACCAGGTACTCAAAGTGACCTAACGGGGTGTTAAATGCTGTCTTCCATTCGTCTCCCTTCCGGATCCGAACCAGGTAATACGCATTCCTAAGATCCAATTTCGTGAATATTTTGGCTCCATGCACGGGCGTGAACACTGAATCCAATAGGGGCAATGATTATCGATTGCGAACCGTGATCTCGTTCAGCCCTCTAAAATCAATGCATGGACGGAGTCCGCCGTCCTTCTTGCCCACAAAAAAGAAACCAGCATCTAATGGGGAGGAAGAGTTCCGGATCAACCCGGCAGCTAAAGAGTCCCAGATGTAGGTCTCCATCGATTCGCGTTCGGGGCGTGAGAGGTTGTACAGTTTGCTGGATGGAAACTCAGCGCCCGGAATCAAATCAATGGCACAATCATACGGTCGATGCGGGTGAAGCATGAGTGCCAGATCTTTGCTGAAAACATCAGCAAGATTGTGGTACTCAGCTGGCACCACCGTGAGATTGGGAGGGACTCGAACCTCCTCTTTAGCAGTCACACCGGGTGGGCCCGAGGATCTTAAACACTCCCGGTGGCAGTTTTCGCTCCATTGAGCCACAACCCCAGATGGCCAATCGATCCGGGGATTGTGCTTACTAATCTATGGATAGCCCAAAATAACTCTGGAGGTAGAAGGTGTTACGAAGAACACAATCTCCTCCCTGTGGTTTCCAGACACAACCAGTGTTAAGGGCTGTGTTTGGTGTGTTATGAGTGGAAGGAGGGTGCCATCTAGTGCCCGTACCCTCACTGGTGAAGGAAGGGCCACTAGAGGGAGCCTTACTTCTTTAGCCCATCTGCTATCAAGCAGATTCCCTTCTGACCCCGTGTCGATTAGTGCTGGGGCTTGAAGGGTTAAATCCCCACAGAGGATCACAACTGGGATTCCTGCGGATTTTCGTGCATTACCCGCGTGTGTGTTATGGCTCACCCTTAGCCGAATCTCTAAGGGCGAGCATTGGTGTTTAACCCCTTGGGGCATTGTTTCTGCAAATGCTCATTAGAGCCGCAGAAAAAGCACTCTCCGCGGGCCAGCCTCCTCTGTCTGTTTTCTAATTTTATTTTGGCCCTGCTCGTGTCCATAGATTTGTCAGCAGGGGGAGCTGTCGTCACATGGAGCATTCTGGCTCTGGAGCGTGGGGAAGGTGGGGCTGCTTCAGAACGGGAAGGGAGAGGGGCGGTGTTGGGTATTTTCTCCTCCAAACATTTTTAAAACCTTTAACAAGACAAACAGAGTCAAGAAACACCAGTGAGACAGAAAGTCAAATTTTACGCGCGGAGTGCAGTCAGGCTGTACACCAAGGCTACACTAAAGTCTGGCCTGCTTTTCCGCTCTTTTTATTAAGAGACGCCCTCATCACATAAACAAAAAACTTGTCCTAAGGGTGGGGGTGATGACGCAAGACAAGTTTCTTCCCGTAACATAAACGCATACGTCAATAAGTGCAGCTGTAAGGAAGAACACTTTCTTTTACACAGGTCAGCACATCTCGTTCGTCTGTTGCAGTTATCAGCTGTTCTGCATCTGCCTGAAGTGTCCTGTCCTTCACACTCCTTCACACTAAGCACCACATCACAACAGTCAAAACGTTCTCTTACTCCCAGTCGTTAGAGGCTGCGAAAACAAAGTTATATTATAATAATAAGTACATCCAGCCCTTCATTCCCAGCTCAGATTGACCCCAGAGTGCTAAAACAAAATTGAATTCTCAGGATTGCGTTAAGACAGGTGCAAAACAGCACAACACCGTTCTCATGAGAAAGAAGACAAAGCTAAAACAAGGTTGAATAACACGTACATTCTCAGGGTGAAGTGCAAAACAGCACAACACCGTTCTCATGAGAAAGAAGACAAATGTACAAATGTTTAACAGTGATAACATATATACAAAATCTTTAACAGACCTCATAGTACCATATCACCCCAATAGAGCACTTCGCTCTCAGACTGCAGGCTTACTTGTAGTTCCTAGGGTTTGTAAGAGTAGAATGGGAGGCAGAGCCTTCAGCTTTCAGGCTCCTCTCCTGTGGAACCAGCTCCCAATTCAGATCAGGGAGACAGACACCCTCTCTACTTTTAAGATTAGGCTTAAAACTTTCCTTTTTGCTAAAGCTTATAGTTAGGGCTGGATCAGGTGACCCTGAACCATCCCTTAGTTATGCTGCTATAGACGTAGACTGCTGGGGGGTTCCCATGATGCACTGTTTCTTTCTCTTTTTGCTCTGTATGCACCACTCTGCATTTAATCATTAGTGATCGATCTCTGCTCCCCTCCACAGCATGTCTTTTTCCTGGTTCTCTCCCTCAGCCCCAACCAGTCCCAGCAGAAGACTGCCCCTCCCTGAGCCTGGTTCTGCTGGAGGTTTCTTCCTGTTAAAAGGGAGCTTTTCCTTCCCACTGTAGCCAAGTGCTTGCTCACAGGGGGTCGTTTTGACCGTTGGGGTTTTACATAATTATTGTATGGCCTTGCCTTACAATATAAAGCGCCTTGGGGCAACTGTTTGTTGTGATTTGGCGCTATATAAAAAAAATTGATTGATTGATTGATTGATTAAGATGTTTGCATCTCAGCACGTTTGTGTGCATTTGTTTTCTGTATAATGTGGTTCAGCATCTGTTGTTGTAAAAGAGTCAAATGTATTACAAATTGTAATTTTTTTAAATGTATTTTTGTTTATACATTAAAAATAATAATAGCAACAACAACAATAGTAATAATAACTAACTAGGACTGCAAGCAGTCATATAAGGGCCCTCGTTCCGCGCGACCGCCTACCCAGGCCAGTGGGTGCCCTTGTGAACACATGTGGGCATGTGCATGCAGGGGCAACCACTCATCCCACAGTTCAAATTTTAAGGAAATCACACATTGCATGAAGGAGTTATGACATGTTGATGGTTCATCCACTAGGAGGCGCACAGTGTACAAACAGAGGGGTCAGGTGTGTTGAGGGGCCAACTGTCATCATACATGTGAAGTTTCAAGTCAATCAGGCAAAGCATGAAGGAGTTATCATGACTTGATGTTCTATGGCGAATGGTCAAAATGGCAGCACCACAGCGGCCGCACCCTTCAACATAGAGAAAAGCTTTCGATAACTTTTGGTTTGTATCATCTCTGGATGCTGTTAAATAAATCTGAAGTGCATTGGAAAAAATCCCTAGGAGGAGTTCGTTCAAATACAACATGTGGAAATCACGCCAAAATGAGAAGAAAATTCAAAATGGCCGACTTCCTGTTTGGAGTAGACCCATGGTGCAAGAGACTTTTTTGTACGTCTATGCAAGTCACACGTGTACCAATTTTCATCTCCCTAGTACAAAAAAAACCCCTAAGGGGAGGGGTTTTTTTTAAGTTTCAAGGGGGTGCTATTGAGGCATTTTGCCCCGCCCATGGGTGATGCCCCTATGAATTGTAAGAGGCTATCATGCTTGACCTGTGTATCAATTTTCATGATGATATGACAAAATTAAAGCCGTCAAAAGGAAGAAGGTAATTTCATGGCGAAGGGGCGATATTCGGTATGCCGCCACACAGAAGCCGTTACTCGTAAGTTCACGGTGATCATCATCTACGTTCACCAACTTGTTCTGCATGTTTTAGAAGTGGAAGGAAGTTGATGGTGTTAACTATGTGACATCATTACCTGTTTAAGTATAATGTTCCATGGCGAAGGTGTTATGTGTCGGACGCAGCCCGGAGAACCGACCAGCGTTTGAAGGACCCAGTATAAAATAAGCAGAGCACGGTACAAAGGATAACAGAGTTTAATAAACATAACAGTGATGTGATAAATATAAAAGTGCGCGGTCTGGCGTGGTGGATTGCGGTGCGCTCCCAGCAGCGCTAACGGTCCGGAGCCAGAACCAGTTCGGACCCCAGGACCCCGCCGACACCCCCCAGGTGGCCGCGACAAACCGAGTCTATGAATGAAGAAATCATCTTGTGAGTCCACACTCAACACACAGAGAGAACGCTCAAAGGTGTACAAACAGCAAACACTTCCTGGCTTAATTACTAATCAGCTTCCCACCCTGCAGGCATGGAACATCCTGTTCACAAACTCACTGCAGTGGAAGCTAATTAAAACGACCAACATAACAGCTCAATACAATAAGGTGTGAGGGACACCACATTTACTGACTGTATAAATGTTAGTCACAAAATCTAACGTACCTCAGGAAGTGTGCTGACGAGCGTGAGACCTCACCCCCTCCTCTTTCACAGACCATGCATCAAACCTGGACGTTCTCTGCATCCACTGATGATGAGATGGCTCTTGAGACAACGATCTCACCCGTCTGGTCACAAGGTCGAGTCTCTGGCAAATACACACTGTGTACTCCAGACTTAAATGCTACCATGTTCCAATCCATGTAGATGCACCACAGCTGTGAGTCCTGACGAGCTGCACGTGATCAGCCTCAGGTGATCAGGGTGAGGTCCTGATAAACTCAGCTACACAGCCACTCAGTCCCAAATGCGCACCACCTGGGAGGAAAACCAAAAGACAGAAACAAAAGACACACAAAAGCCAGCCAGGCACGCCAGCCACAACAGCACCCCACCCTCACGGGAAGCCTCCCGGCGACCACACAAACCTGGCCCAGGAGAAACACCCCCCTCCAGGGACCATGGCTGGAAACCGTATCTGCATTCGTCTTCCAACAGAATCTTCATTTAACAGAACGGTTGATGTCTTCTCCTCTGGCTGCATCTTTGCCTTTGTTTCTGTCAGTCACTTAGCACAGGTGTGGCCAGGAGGTCTTAAACCTGTGCGGTCAGCCTTTGTCCAGCCATGTTCAGTCTGATTAGTCATAAAACAAAAAAGACAAACACAAACAACCAAACCACCACCCCCTCCCAGAGGACCGTCCCATCAAACCCCGGGAAGGGGAGAAAAGAAAAACAACCCAAACTTAAGCTTGCAAATAACAATGCTAACACCCCCCCCCCCCTCCCCAGAGGACCGTTCCATCAAACCCCGGGGAAGGGGAGAAAAGAAAAACAACCCAAACTTAAGCTTGCAAATAAAAATGCTAACCCCCCCCCCCCAATGACATGTAGGGACCAACACCCCCCAGAGGACATCCCTCCAGCTCCAGGAGTAATAACCACAGCCGAGGTCCCTCTGGGATCCAACGTCACCCACGGGGACTCCCAGCGCCTCCCAGAGGACCATTCCATCAACCCCAGGAGACGCCTCCCCTCATGACCAACGGACCCAGCCCTGGCCGTCTATGGCTAGATGGACCCACAGCCCTTTCCCCCCCAGAGGACACCACAGTCACACCCTGAGGGCGGAAACTGGGGTGAAAAACAAAAGGAAAGAAAAAAAACATACAAACAAAACAACCCCAACCCCACCCCCTTGGCGCAGTGGAAACTGGAAGCACGTCCAGCGTCACAAACCGTGACTATACCCCAGAAGCCAACTGGGAGGAGTGGAACAGCGGTTATGGCAGACGGCACAAAACGGCGCCACTCCTCCGACTTCCAAACCAGCCACCAGCTGCGGGTATATCCCACTGCCCCAAACCTCAGCCACGCCGATGGCAGACGGCTCAAAGGCGCGCTGAAGCCGGAGGTGGAACAGGGAATCAACAAACAAAAACACCCCCCCCCCCCAGGTGCAGAGGTTACCTGGGAAACGCCCAGCATAACCAAACTGCACCACTCCAGCAACGCCGACAACCTACGGCTCACACGGCTGGAGCCAGAGGAGAAGAGAGGGAATAAAAAGAAAATACCCCAAACCCCCCCCCTCCCCTCCCGGGTGCAGAGGTTACCTGGGAAACGCCCAGCATAACCAAACTGCACCACTCCAGCAACGCCGACTCTACGGCTCACCCGGCTGGAGTCAGAGGAGAAGAGAGGGCATAACAAAAAACAAAACAAAAAAAAGAAAAAAGAAAAAACAACCCAATTACCCACCCATCACCCCCCAGGGGACCGTCCCATCAAACCCCGGGAGGCGAAACCAAAAGAAACAAAAAGAAAGACCAACAGACTAACATAAAGTTGCTTGGGTCCTTTTCATGCTCCAAACAGAACTGCAGGGTCATGACCCCAGACACTAAATAGTGTAAAAAATAATCCCACACAAAAACCAACTCAAAAAACACCCACACAAAATGAACTAACACAAAACTAATAAGTGATTTATACCGTCAAGCTCAAACAAATGGAACACACCTGTTCCAACTTAAGAGCTTGACGGTAATGCGACTCAGTCACCAACAGAGGGAGCCAGAGTGCTAAAAATGAAAAACCCCCTTTGGTAACTGAGAAAACAAACTCAAGCTGCTCTTCTGTGCGCAGCTGTGTGTAACACACAACCAAAAATGTGATTCAACTAAATAACACCGGAGCTGACACAACAGACGCAGTAGCTATCATTACCCGGGGAAACGGGGCTACGACTGTAACACAGGAAGCACCGCGACCCGTGCCACAGAGCTCCGCCGTGCGCGTTCACCCATTACAGACACACTCCTGCAGCTCCCGTTTAAACCTCTTATCCGGTCGAAGTGTGACGCGAAGCCGTCGCCAGTCACACTCCACCACGACCCACGGATAAGGCACAAACACAGGAAACACAGCTGCAAGATAGCACAAATCAGTATTCAGTAATGGGTTCTCAAACACGCACCATCCGGGCGGAGAGCACCCGCAACTGATCCGGATAACTTCTGAACGTCTGCTGCCGCCTTCCCGGCGCGTTACCGTCTCTGCTACCGCTGGGTCTGTGATGTTTGGCCAGAGACTACTGTTATGTGTCGGACGCAGCCCGGAGAACCGACCAGCGTTTGAAGGACCCAGTATGAAATAAGCAGAGCATGGTACAAAGGATAACAGAGTTTAATAAACATAACAGTGAAGTGATACGAAAACAACAAAAGAGTGCGCGGTCTGGCGTGGTGGATTGCGGTGCGCTCCCAGCAGCGCTAATGGTCCGGAGCCAGAAAACTGTTCGGACCCAAGGACCCCGCTGACACCCCCCAGGTGGCCGCGACAAACCGAGTCTGTGAAAGAAGAAATCATTATGTGAGTCCACACTCAACACACAGAGAGACCACTCAAAGGTGTACAAACAGCAAACACTTCCTGGCTTAATTGCAAATCAGCTTCCCACCCTGCAGGCATAGAACACCCTGTTCACAAAACTCCACTGCAGTGGAAGCTGATTTAAACGACTAACATACAGCTCAATATAATAAGGTGTGAGGGACACCACATTTACTGACTGTATAAATGTTAGTCACAAAACCAAACGTACCTCAGGAAGTGTGCTGACGAGCGTGAGACCTCACCCCTTCCTCTTTCACAGACCATGCATCAAACCTGGACGTTCTCTGCATCCACTGATGATGAGATGGCTCTTGAGACAACGATCTCACCCGTCTGGTCACAAGGTCGAGTCTCTGGCAAATACACACTGTGTACTCCAGACTTAAATGCTACCATGTTCCAATCCATGTAGATGCACCACAGCTGTGAGTCCTGACGAGCTGCACGTGATCAGCCTCAGGTGATCAGGGTGAGGTCCTGATAAACTCAGCTACACAGCCACTCAGTCCCAAATGCGCACCACCTGGGAGGAAAACCAAAAGACAGAAACAAAAGACACACAAAAGCCAGCCAGGCACGCCAGCCACAACAGAAGGGTCAAAATGGCGGCGTCATAGCAGCCACACCCTTCAACATAAAGAAAAGCTTTCGATAACTTTTGGTCAGTATCATCTCTGGGTGATCTGGAAGAAATTTGAAGTGCATTGGACAAAATCCCTAGGAGGAGTTCGTTCAAATACAACATGTGGAAATCACGCCAAAATGACAAGAAAATTCAAAATGGCCGACTTCCTGTTTGGAGTAGACCCATGGTGCAAGAGACTTTTTTGTACGTCTATGCAAGTCACACGTGTACCAATTTTCATCTCCCTACTCCAAAAAAACCCCTATGGGGAGGGGTCTTTGAAAGTTTCAAGGGGGCGCTATTGAGGCATTTTGCCCCACCCATGGGCGACGCCCCTATGAATTCATGATGATATGACAAAGTTAAAGCCGTCAAAAGGAAGAACGTAATTTCATGGCGAATGGGCAATATTCGACACGCCGCCACACGGACGCCATTACTCGTAACTTCACGGCGTTCATCGCCTACATTCACCAACTTGTTCTGCATGTTTTAGAAGTGGAATGACGTTGATTGGGTTAAATATGTGACATCAGGAGCTCTTAAAGTAAAAATAGGACATTTCCCGCCACCACCGGGGGGGCGCTATGGCGGAGGTGGGAACGTAAGATATGTAGACATAGAATAATAATAATAATAATAATAAAAAACAGTGCAATTACAATAGGGTCCTCGTAGGCTGTTGCCTACTCGGGCCCTAATAATGCTACAATACAATTTTAGAGAAACAGACAAAAAGAACCTGATAAAACAAAACACAACAGAAAATATAAAACCAACTAACAATGAAAATAAATAAATACATATAGAAATAAATGTGTTTCCTGTGAACACCTAGTGACTCTTCCACCTCCATTTCATCCCTGTTTTATTTAAGTTTAATGACAGTTTGTTTCGGTCAAACCATATTTTCAGTTTATTAATTTCTTCAGTGATTTCTTCCAGAACTATCTGCCAAACTAGAAAACTGCTGCATCCTAGTAAGAGCAGAATACTACTGGAATGAATTTAAATAAGGAAAGTTGTTTTTTTTTCTCACTAAATGGATGCTGCACTCACTGCAATTTATTGTCTGAAATAGTCCCAGATTGCATTTCAGAGCTTCTAGAATTCAAACATTTTCGTGCAGGTGGTGTTGGGGGTTAATTTTGGGTTTCAGCTTTTTTTGTTTTTCACCACTTTCATCCCTGAATATGTAAATCGTGAGTCACTTTTGTGTGGATTAAAGTTACTAACTGGGACTCCTGTCTTGTTGGGAGAAAGAAAAGAGAATCGTCCTCCGTTCTGTTCACACAGCTCCAAACGTTGCGCGGCTCTCTGAGGAGTCAAGATAGAACAATAGAATCCAGTCTGAATTAATAACTTGAAAGTGAAACACCGTTTAAATCAAATGACACCTCTTTCCAAATGTTGTAATAAAAACAAACTGCAATAGATCAAAATGTTTTTTTTTTCCTCCCAAAATGAGACGTCCTGCTCTGATGTGCAGCAGCCGGCTGAGCTCAGCTCAGAGGTATGTAGAGACATTCATGCCAAAATGTCTGAAAGGAAATGCTTTTGACAAAAACTACAGATTTCATTTATTTTTATTTACGTCCAGAGATCAAGGATCCAGTGACCAATTTAAAATGGTGCTGACATAGGAAATCTGTAAAACCTACTTTTAGTACACAGAAAATTCACAAGAGGTATCAATAAGGGAATCAATAAAGAATCGGATTGATAAGCGGAATAGATAATGGCATCGATATTGATAAAATCTTATCAATACCCATCCCAAATTATAAGTGTATTATATTTGGAAATGAGCCTGGGAATTTAAGCAGAAATGTATTATTACACTAGCTGGGGTACCCGGCGCTGCCCGGGTTCACCTGTTTTAGACATAAGCCAAATGCCAATCATTTTAATCAAAACAATTGCCTAACATTTGTTTTTGTAATGCTGATGTCTTATAAATATAATAGTTAATGGGCTAAAGTTTGTCCAGCAGAACTATAAGAGGTGGACTCCCCAAACTAAGTGGAAATACTTGGTTAAAAGACAAACACATTTGAAGTCCTTCATGCAGACTTTATTTTGCAATCAAATTTATAACAAAATTACACCCAAAAGGTAGGTAACAGTAAATGTAAATATCAATTAATCAAAATTGAGGTCGTGGTGTATTTCACTGTTTTTACATTGCAATTTTACAAACATAAAATGAATGTATTCAGACAGGAAGGTAAACTGGGTTGTACAGGACAGTCAGGTATTTAACAGTTGAGAACATAAAGTAGCTGAAGGAAGGGATTAAATAAACAGAGATGGCCAACACATATACAGGGCTGGAAATTTGAATCTGCCTGGTCATACCCACAGCCGGCTATTTTGGGGGTAATTTTTAGTTCAACTTTTAAAAAATGGTACCAGTTTGTTCCCCGTGTCATGAGGATTCAGAATATATATAGTTTTTAGGGCTACATATTATTGTTTGGGAGTTTATCCTGGACAGACAGACAGACAGACAGAGAGACAGACAGAGAGACATAGCCCTTTATATAGATGATACTGAAATTGAACTTGTAACGGAAACATTTCTTGGGGTTTTTTTATTGATGACAAATTAAGTTGGAAAATACACATTAATTATGTTCAATCTAAAATGTCTAAAGCCATTGCAATCCTGTATAAAGCAAAAGACTTCCTCTCACAACATTCATTAACTATTTTATATCATTCACTACTTGTTCCATATATGACCTATTGTATTGAGGTTTGGGGAAACACATACAAAACTAATACAAAACCAGTATTTTTAACTACAAAAGAAAGCTATAAGAATTATTCATGACAAACCAACAAACCCTTACATGAACCAACATACCCATTATTTATCAGTTTATATATTTTCAAATTCTGGGACTTGGTTGAGTATGACCTCCGGCATGGGAGGTGGACTGTTTAACCACAAGGCTAAAACCCAGGGCCCTGACCTTGTGACAGTGTTGTATAAAGTACCGGAAAATCACACTTAAGTAAAAGTACAGATACCCATTAAAAAAATGACTTTGGTAGAAGTTCAAGTCACTGATTGAAATGCTACTCAAGTAAAAGTCTTAAAGTACCTAGCATTTATTGTACTTAAGTATGACAAGTAACGTACAACTAAATGTACTCAAGTATTGAAACTAAAAGTACAAGTAAATGTTAATAATCAAAAACAGACTTTTTTTTTTTTATAAAAGTTTATCTAGGCTTGTAAATGACTGGTAGTATTAGTCAAAATACTGAAAATTGTGCACATCACACAAAAACACTTCAGAAACAAGGTTTCAAAACCTAAACGACAGTAGGCTACTTACTAGGTGTTCACAGGATACACTTATTTATTTCTGTATGTATTTATTTATTTTCATTGTTACATGGTTTTATCTTTTCTGTTGTGTTTTGTTTCATTAGGTTATTTTTGTCTCTTTCTCTAAAATTGTATTGTAACATTATTATTCTATTATTATTGACTATTATTGTCTATTATGTAGACTGTTATTGTTGTTGCTATAATATATGAATAAATACATTTAAAAAATTACAATTTGACTCTTTAACGACAATGAACACTGAGCAATTAATTATACAGAAAACAAATCAACACAAACATGCTGATGTGAACAGCTTAATGCTAACTTTAACATTGAAAACGCCATAGACATACTAACGCGTTAGCATCGGTTCCGTTTTTAAGTTATAAAATACATCTATCAACTGTTTCAGAAGACCACAACAGGTCGGTTTAACATAAAAATAGTAAATATTACTCACAGACATATGCTCTTTAGGGTTTAGCGGGGAAAAATTAGGCTAAAGCGAAATAAAATCCATGAATCATAGATTGAAGCACTGCTTCGACCTGCGAATCACTGGTTCGATTGGTTCAAGGTTCAAAGCAAAGCCGCGCTGCACAAAAGTTGATTACAGACCAGTTGCAGGTCTGTAATCAATGTAGAGAAATGATCATTTTCCTGACAAGTGCACAACTGCAAAAAAGCCTACCGGACATGACTCATGACAAATCAGCCTGACTTCGTTGCAGTCACTAGTTGTCTCTGGCTGAAAACACAACTTTTTTCATGTGTGTGTGTTTGTTTTTTTTTGTAACGAGTAATGGCATGGCGAATAGAAAATGTGTCGGAGTAGAAGTATGCAATTAAGGTCGGAAATGTAGTGAAGTAAAAGTGAAAGTAAACCGAATTAAAAAAACTCAAGTAAAGTACAAAGTCTCCCAAAATGTACTTAAGTACAGTAGTGAAGTATTTTTACTTTGTTACTATACAACACTGCCTTGTGACAAGAGAATCCTTTTAGCTGTTGGGCAGTGAGGCTTACTGGCTGCTGGAGCGGATATAAGTTAAAACAATATTTTATTAAATATGAAATTTAATTAAATACCTGGAAAGGGGCACCTCCTAATTACAACTGTAGGAAAAATTGTTATGAGATGAGATGATCATTTATTGTCATTACACTTAGAAGTGCAACAAGAGACATTCGTCACAAAATGCCCCACGCGCAGTACTATTTTCCATGTAAAGTGCAGTAATATGTACGTGTGGGGTAGGTATTTGGTTGAACCCTCATGTGTTTGATGTAAACTAGGATACACAGTTGGAGATTGACATTATATTTATTTAGAGGATGTGGCCAACAGTGACCATAAAAAGTCGGTAGCCTTCGAACAAATGCAACTATTGGTAATTTTTTAAAACTAGGTTAAGGTCACCGGCCTTCAAACCCATGCAAAGTACTCCTCCAAAGCATGCACCCACCAAATATGAAGTTTTTGCAAGCAATAGGTGCCAAGGTACATTGCGGCAAACAAATTTCAGGTGAAGCATTTGACAGTTGTGACCATTGGTGACCTTGAAAAGTAGGTCAAGGTCACTGGCCTTCGAACCCATGCGAAGTACTCCTCCAAGGCATGTACCCACCAAATATGAAGTTTCTGCGAGCAATAGGGGAATAAGTTTCATTACACTAGAAGTCTTTCAGAAAGCGCTGTAACTAGGTTTAAGGATATGATTCCTTCTTTATGTTCTCTAATGCCATATACCAACACAGTGCAGAGTAGCTACCTAAACTCTGTAAGTGAGATAGAGTATCTCGTCAATAGTTTTACATCCTCATTGAAGACAACTTTGGATGCTGTAGCTCCTCTGAAAAAGAGAGCTTTAAATCAGAAGTGCCTGACTCCGTGGTATAACTCACAAACTCGTAGCTTAAAGCAGATAACCCGTAAGTTGGAGAGGAAATGGCGTCTCACTAATTTAGAAGATCTTCACTTAGCCTGGAAAAAGAGTCTGTTGCTCTATAAAAAAGACCTCCGTAAAGCTAGGACATCTTTTTACTCATCACTAACTGAAGAAAATAAGAACAACCCCAGGTTTCTTTTCAGCACTGTAGCCAGGCTGACAAAGAGTCAGAGCTCTATTGAGCTGAGTATTCCATTAACTTTAACTAGTAATGACTTCATGACTTTCTTTGCTAACAAAATTTTAACTATTAGAGAAAAAATTACTCATAACCATCCCAAAGACGTATCGTTATCTTTGGCTGCTTTCAGTGATGCCGGTATTTGGTTAGACTCTTTCTCTCCAATTGTTCTGTCTGAGTTATTTTCATTAGTTACTTCATCCAAACCATCAACATGTTTATTAGACCCCATTCCTACCAGGCTGCTCAAGGAAGCCCTACCATTATTTAATGCTTCAATCTTAAATATGATCAATCTATCTTTGTTAGTTGGCTATGTACCACAGGCTTTTAAGGTGGCAGTAATTAAACCATTACTTAAAAAGCCATCACTTGACCCAGCTATCTTAGCTAATTATAGGCCAATCTCCAACCTTCCTTTTCTCTCAAAAATTCTTGAAAGGGTAGTTGTAAAACAGCTAACTGATCATCTGCAGAGGAATGGTCTATTTGAAGAGTTTCAGTCAGGTTTTAGAATTCATCATAGTACAGAAACAGCATTAGTGAAGGTTACAAATGATCTTCTTATGGCTTCGGACAGTGGATTCATCGCTGTACTTGTTCTGTTAGACCTCAGTGCTGCTTTTGATACTGTTGACCATAAAATTTTATTACAGAGATTAGAGCATGCCATAGGTATTAAAGGCACTGCGCTGCGGTGGTTTGAATCATATTTGTCTAATAGATTACAATTTGTTCATGTAAATGGGGAATCTTCTTCACAGACTAAAGTTAATTATGGAGTTCCACAAGGTTCTGTGCTAGGACCAATTTTATTCACTTTATACATGCTTCCCTTAGGCAGTATTATTAGACGGCATTGCTTAAATTTTCATTGTTACGCAGATGATACCCAGCTTTATCTATCCATGAAGCCAGAGGACACACACCAATTAGCTAAACTGCAGGATTGTCTTACAGACATAAAGACATGGATGACCTCTAATTTCCTGCTTTTAAACTCAGATAAAACTGAAGTTATTGTACTTGGCCCCACAAATCTTAGAAACATGGTGTCTAACCAGATCCTTACTCTGGATGGCATTACCCTGACCTCTAGTAATACTGTGAGAAATCTTGGAGTCATTTTTGATCAGGATATGTCATTCAAAGCGCATATTAAACAAATATGTAGGACTGCTTTTTTGCATTTACGCAATATCTCTAAAATCAGAAAGGTCTTGTCTCAGAGTGATGCTGAAAAACTAATTCATGCATTTATTTCCTCTAGGCTGGACTATTGTAATTCATTATTATCAGGTTGTCCTAAAAGTTCCCTAAAAAGCCTTCAGTTAATTCAAAATGCTGCAGCTAGAGTACTGACGGGGACTAGAAGGAGAGAGCATATCTCACCCATATTGGCCTCTCTTCATTGGCTTCCTGTTAATTCTAGAATAGAATTTAAAATTCTTCTTCTTACTTATAAGGTTTTGAATAATCAGGTCCCATCTTATCTTAGGGACCTCGTAGTACCATATCACCCCAATAGAGCGCTTCGCTCTCAGACTGCAGGCTTACTTGTAGTTCCTAGGGTTTGTAAGAGTAGAATGGGAGGCAGAGCCTTCAGCTTTCAGGCTCCTCTCCTGTGGAACCAGCTCCCAATTCAGATCAGGGAGACAGACACCCTCTCTACTTTTAAGATTAGGCTTAAAACTTTCCTTTTTGCTAAAGCTTATAGTTAGGGCTGGATCAGGTGACCCTGAACCATCCCTTAGTTATGCTGCTATAGACTTAGACTGCTGGGGGGTTCCCATGATGCACTGAGTGTTTCTTTCTCTTTTTGCTCTGTATGCACCACTCTGCATTTAATCATTAGTGATCGATCTCTGCTCCCCTCCACAGCATGTCTTTTTCCTGGTTCTCTCCCTCAGCCCCAACCAGTCCCAGCAGAAGACTGCCCCTCCCTGAGCCTGGTTCTGCTGGAGGTTTCTTCCTGTTAAAAGGGAGTTTTTCCTTCCCACTGTAGCCAAGTGCTTGCTCACAGGGGGTCGTTTTGACCGTTGGGGTTTTACATAATTATTGTATGGCCTTGCCTTACAATATAAAGCGCCTTGGGGCAACTGTTTGTTGTGATTTGGCGCTATATAAAAAAATTGATTGATTGATTGAATAGGTGCCAAGCTATGTTGCAGCGAAGGATTTGACAGTTGTGACCACTGGTGACCTTCAAAAGTAGGTCAAGGTCACTGGCCTTTGAACCCATGCGAAGTACTCCTCCAAGACATGTACCCACCAAATATGAAGTTTTTGCGAGCAACAGGCACCGAGCAACAGGTGCCGAGCAATGTTGCGGCGAACGAATTGCGGCCGGACAGATGGACGGATGGACAGACAGACGGACGGACAGATGAACACACTTACAGACAGAAGGACGGACGGACGGACAACCCTGATGCTATATGCCCCGCCTCGCGGTGCAAGTGCCGCGCAGGGCATAACAAAATTATCTTCACACCCAATTACCTCAGACAAAATACAACAATTAATCCACAATTATTACTAGCTGAACGTAACATCAGAATTAAAACAACCGCACACATACATTTGGTATTGTTTATGTGTGCTAAACTTTGGAGCAGTCCGTCATCCAAATTGAGGCAAAGTAAGTGTAGGCCGCAGCAGAGTCCTGCGCAGCCGGGCTTGGGGGGTGGGGGTGCTGCATCTTGTGCCACGCGATCTCCCGGGAATGGCAGAGTGGAGGCCTTGGGGGGGTAGGGTCAGAAACACAAGGGGGGGGGGGGTGGTGGTAGGAGTGGGAGGGGGGAGGCGTGCATCAGTCTCTGTCCGTGTGTGCATAAAGTCTGGAGTTGCCTTGACAACAGCAGGCTGTAAGGGAGGGCAGATAAGAAGCGAGCCGAATGCTTCACCAAGGATATTGAAATCCTTCTGGAGGAAAAACAAGTGGGGTGTTTTGACCTTCAGTACCTGATAAGGCTCCCATGTTTTCAGTACGGTAGAGACACAGAAATTCCATTTGCAGCTCCTCTGACCGTTGAAATCCAATTTATGAATATTCGCTGGTCTCCAACATCTTCCTTTGCAAGGCAGATATTTGCTCTGAGATGTTTTCCAACTTGCGTTTGAGTTCAAAAGTTAATGCAGTCTGAGATTGTACCACTTTGCCCACTTCATTAATCATGATGGACAGATGTGGGGTTGTGGTTCTGGTAGCAGCCGTCTTGCCAGTTTTCCAGTAGGTCAGGGCAGCGCATAACCCAATCAGCCCTAGCCCTCCTACCATAAAAGCAAATAAGAATAAATCTTTGACGTCTTCCACGGAAAGTGGTGCCAAGCATGCAACGCGCCACTTCTCCCAGGTGTCGAGAACATAGCCCAAGCATTGTACGTGACAACAAAATATCACAATCAACATTTTTGTTTAAAAAATATCACTCAGCACAACTTAAAACAAAATCTCCTGAGGTACAGGGCTGACAAACCACAATACAAGGGTGCGCTGCTCCGTGTTGTGTGACACAGAGCAGCGCTGCTCTTACAGACTGAAAGTAGACTTTGACGACTCTGCGTGCAGTCATTGCATGCAGGAGAGAAAAAAGCTTGAGTATTGATCTTTTTACACGAGGATCGTTCAATATGTAGGGTGTGGATTAGAGTAAAAGAAGGAACAAACGGTATACAAATCAAAAACATGGAGGACCTTACGAAATACAGACCTGAATAGACAATCAGATATGACGTCTGTTGGTAATTGGACCAACAAAAAAAAATCTGATCAAACATGGAAACAGATGATAAAATATATGACATAGACACTAATATTGATGAACGTATATTTGACTTAAAAACGATTGGTTGCGAGTATTATACGGTAGAACAGCTAAATAGTGAAAAAATTGCAGAAGATACCCTGTCACTCATACATATAAACAGTCGAAGCTTGTATTGTAAAATGTCACAAATAAAAGATTATTTAAATCAGTTTAAAAATAAATTTAATATTGTTGCAATCACTGAATCTTGGCTTAATGATGATCTCATGACTGATGTTCAAATAGAGGGATATGAGCTGTATTTTGTGAACAGAAGAGATAAAAGGGGCAGTGGTGTTGCTCTGTACATAAAGGCAGATCTGATATGTACAATTGTAGAAGAAATGACAACTGTGGATGACATCATTGAAATTGTAACAGTGGAACTTGTACATGAAACATCTAAAAATATTTTAATCAGTTGTGTATACAGAGCACCAGACACTTGTGTTGTGAAATTTACAGATAGAATAATAGAGTTATTCCATCAAATTAAAAACAAAACGCTTTTTATATGTGGAGACTTTAACATTAACATAGAGAGCTCCAGTTGCCAAAGATTAAGTGATTTTGTGAATTCAATGTATAGTTTGGGGTTATTCCCCTTGATAACAAAACCAACCAGAATCACATCGCAAAGTGCAACGGTAATCGACAATATATTTACAAATAGAACAGATGAAATAATCAGGAATGGGATCTTGACGACAGATGTTAGTGATCATTTACCAGTCTTTTCAATATTTAAATATAAAAATAGGTACAAGAAAAAAACTGTTATAAACTTTAAAAGAGATAAGTCAGTAAAAGCCTTAGAGGCATTAAAATATGATCTTAAAAATCAAAACTGGGAAGAAGTTTATGTCAGTGATGTTAATGTAGCATATAACTCATTTATGAAAATATTGATGAAATCATATAATAAAAACTGTAAATTAATAGAAATTAGTAAGAAAAGAGTAAATAAACCATGACTGACAAAGGGAATAAAAAATGCTTGTGCAAAGAAAAACTATTTATACAGGTGCTTTTTAAAAATGCAAACAAAGGAAACAGAACACAGATACAACAAATATAAAAAATAAACTATTGACAATAATTAGGAAACAAAAAAAAGATTATTATAGTGAACAATTAAATAAGAATAAAGATAATATGAGGGCAACATGGGGAATTATAAAAAGTGTGATTGAAAGTGATGGAGCGAAAGCAACTTTTCCAAATTACTTTGTCAAAGAAAATAAAGAGATATATGACATAAAAGAAGTGGCAAATGGGTTTAATGATTATTTTTCAAATGTAGGATCAAGTCTGGTGGGAAATAAACCAATAATAGAAGATACATTACATACACTTGTAAATACGCTCAATAGTATTTTCCTGGACAATGTGGAAAAAGATGAAATAAGAAATATTGTAAAAAAAACTGTGTAAGCAAAAGATCAACTGACCATGAAGATTTAGTCATGATGACTGTAAAAAGTATAATAGAAACTGTTATTGAACCATTTACTTATATTGTAATCTGTCTCTGTCAACTGGGATTTTTCCAGATGAAATGAAAATTGCCAAGGTAGTCCCATTATATAAAAATGGAGACAAACATAAATTCTCTAATTACAGGCCAGTATCATTGCTTCCACAGTTTTCTAAAATTATGGAAAAAGTTTTTTGTGACAAGGTTGAATAAATTCACTGAGAAACATCATATTTTAAATAATGCTCAGTATGGATTCAGAACAAAACACTCGACAGCTATGGCAATTATGGAATTAATAGAGAAAATATCAACAACAATAGAAAATAAGGATTATTTTGTAAGTATTTTTATTGACTTGAAAAAAGCTTTTGATGTTATTGACCACTCAAGATTGCTTCACAAGTTACTGTTGTGTGGGCCGGTGAAGAGGAGGTACTGCTGGCCCACCACCACCAGAGGGCGCCCTGCTTGGAGTGCGGGCTCCAAGCACGAGAGGGCGCCAGACCAGAGGAAGTGACAGCTGTCACTCATCTACACCAGTACTTAAGCCGGACTGCAACTCCACCTCCCCGCCGAGAAATCGACTACCGAGAGGTAATTTCTCTGCTGACTCATATCGTTGAGTAATTTCTGAACTTCTGTTGCAGCCGGTATCCTGTGGTGTTCGCCCTTATCTGGGGAATTGGCGTGTGGCGTGACGACGACGACTGCGCCACAGATAAGTGGTTAAACAAAGAGCTGCACGAGTGTGTGATTCGGAGGTGGAGGTCCTCCTCCTGACTGTGTGTGTACAGACTGTAGACCACTGAGTGTTCATCTTGTCTCTGCTTTTTGCCAGCAGTACCAGGTTCGACAGCCGAAGACAGAGGTCACCTGGGGACTCGGGACTTGGCGGCTCCGGTGTTCTTCAGACCGTTGGTGGTGGAGGCCGTGTGGGACGCGGCCTCTCTCTCGTCGGGGTCTTCTATCTTCGAGCCTGCCCACACGTCACCTGGTGTTAATTGACTTTGCAATTTCTGTATATTTAGTTGTGTATTGTCACAACATTAAATTGTTACCTTTTGGCTTACTCATTGTCCGTTCATTTGCGCCCCCTGTTGTGGGTCCGTGCTACGACACCTTCCCAACAGTTACAACAATATGGAATAAGAGGTGCTGCACATCAGTGGGTAAAAAGCTACTTAGAAAACAGAAAACAGTTTGTTCAGATAAATAACATCAAATCAGAATTGTGTAATATGCTTATGAAGTACCACAAGGATCAGTACTTGGACCCAAACTGTTTATTTTGTATATCAATGATTTTGTGAATGTATCTAATGTGCTTGGTAGCATTTTATTTGCTGATGATACAACGCTGTTTTACTCTGGATCAGATATACAGGATAGTAGCACAAATGATAAAAACAGAATTGGAAAAGGTTTAAGCATTGGTTTGATATAAACAGACTGTCACTAAATATTAATAAGACAAATTTCATATTGTTTAATGACAGAGCAAAAAAAAAAAATAACGTGTCATTACAAATAGATGGAATGGATATACAAAGGGTAAAAGAAATGAAATTTTTAGGAGTCATAATTGATGAAGATCTTACATGGAAGTCGCACATAAATACATAAAGGAAAAATAGCGAAAGCCATTGCTGTTTTGCATAAAGTAAATATTCATTAAATAGTTATGGTTTATTAACATTGTACAATTCATTGATTTTCCCATATTTAACTTATTGTGTAGAAATCTGGGGATCAACATATACAACTTATATACAACCTTTGTTTATTCTGCAGAAAAGGGCTTTAAGGGTGATTAGTAACAGTGGTTTTAGAGATCCATCTAATACACTGTTCATTAAGTATAGGGTACTTAAATTTCATGATTTGGTCGATTTGAAAATATTACAAACAATGTACCAAGCAAATAAAAAATACTTTACCAACAAACATTCAAAATATGTTTGAGAAAGAGTAAGTAGTTATAAACTGAAAGGAATAGAAGTCTTTAGAAAACCAAGATACAGAACCAGAGTAAAAGAACAGAGTATTGCAGTAAATGGTGTAAATTATGGAACAATCTCAACAAAGAAATTAAAGAATTAAGGTTGCTTAAATTATTTAAAAAACGTATAAAGTAGATGTATTAAGTAAGTATGAAACTATAAAATAAGTTAGTGGGCTGTAAGGAAGTTAAAAAAAAAATGTAATTTGTTAATAATGTAAAATGTTTTAAGTTTAAAAATGTAACCTGTCACAGATGTAATCTATTTATAATGGTCATAATTATGAAATAAGTCAGTGGTATGTGACAAGTTAAAGAAATACAATCTGTTAAATAATGTTGAAAAATGATGCTGGATATTGAAAGATTGTATTGTAAAAAGGGGCAGAAAATATAAGACTTGTTCTTCTCTCTGCTCCTTTTCATTCTGGTAATGGAGATGCTTTATTTCTGCTTTTTTTTTTTCTTTTAAATGAATGAAATAAATAAATAAATGAAATGAAATGAAATGAAATATCAGTACCAGCGTTGGTATCGATATTAGGATTGATCCGCCCACCTCTAGCGGCCGCCTTCACCGGAGTTCTAAGCCAAGCCATGATTGATATTAATTGGTCTTTGATCTGAAAGTCAAAGGTTCTGAATATGATTGATTAAACCTCTAGACACAAGACAAACAGCAGGCAAAACATTTACACAATTATTTACATATGTACAGGTACAAACAAATGTGACTGAGATTTTGATAATATGGGTAATGGTTCATAGTTTTATTACTGATGAGAGGTGAAAAGCAAGACAAATTAAACAACGAAATATTGCACTAAATATAGACATTAATAGGAATAAACCTGTTTGGAATTTAGTGGTGAATTCTGGGTTCACAAATTATTGTTATTATTAAGAAAATTAACAACGAAAGCCACTTTGCATCACTGACAGCAAAGACCATCAGAAACAGTTAAAGGTCACTTATCTGGGTCCTTTGGATCGGGTTTCCTGATTGGCCTTTGCTGGCCTCGTTTCACCTGCGTTGGGTTAAGCTGCTGGACCTCCCTGATGACTACAGGCGTGCAGACTGCTTAGTTGGTTTCACAGCAAGACCGAATGTAATGGCTCGCCGGTTCCGTACCGAGCCAGTGGGTTCACTGAGCAACCCAGGATGAAGGTTTCAGTGTTTGCTGTCAAAATGCTCCGGCAGCTTCCAAAATTTGTGTAAAATCAATTTAAAATCTTTGTAAAAATTTAGAAAAAGTTCAAGGCTTTGCAAAGAAAGTTGTGGAGAAAAATTAAACAAAAACACTTGTGACATTGAGCGGAAAATGGATATTAAATGTAACGCAATGCTAAAATACCCTCAGCCATATGAGCATTGTCTTTTTTATAATTTGCAGTTGTTAATTGGTATCCCATTGCAAAGTGTATGTGTGTGTGTGTATACACACACTTGTACATTTATTGTTATTTACATTAATTATTAAGATTCTATTGTCCTATTTACAATTTGTACATGTTCAATTAAGTCCCTCTATTTTGTCACATGATAATTTCACAAGGACACAATGGAAATAAGCATTTATGCTTTATTGTGTTATCAGTGTATCATTGATAGATTCAACTCTTTATGTTTATACTGATGTTGGATAATAAACTCAATCAATCACAATCAATTTTTTATTTATGTTTTAATGGCGTCTGCAGGAGGGCTTGCATGTCAAATCAAAACAAATCAATTTTATTTTAGACTCTTTTTCCAGGCTAAGTGAAGATCTTCTAAGTTAGTGAGACGCCATTTCCTCTCCAACTTACGGGTTATCTGCTTTAAGCTACGAGTTTGTGAGTTATACCACGGAGTCAGGCACTTCTGATTTAAGCTCTCTTTTTTAGAGGAGCTACAGCATCCACAGTTGTCTTCAATGAGGATGTAAAACTATTGACGAGATACTCTATCTCACTTACAGAGTTTAGGTAGCTACTCTGCACTGTGTTGTATATGGCATTAGAGAACATAAAGAAGGAATCATATCCTTAAACCTAGTTACAGCGCTTTCTGAAAGACCTCTAGTGTAATGAAACTTATTCCCTACTGCTGGGTAGTCCATCAGAGTAAATGTAAATGTTATTAAGACATGATTAGACAGAAGGGAGTTTTCAGGGAATACTGTTAAGTCTTCAATTTCCATACCATAAGTCAGAACAAGATCTAAGATATGATTAAAGTGGTGGGTGGACTCATTTACTTTTTGAGCAAAGCCAATAGAGTCTAATAATAGATTAAATGCAGTGTTGAGGCTGTCATTCTCAGCATCTGTGTGGATGTTAAAATCGCCCACTATAATTATCTTATCTGAGCTAAGCACTAAGTCAGACAAAAGGTCTGAAAATTCACAGAGAACTCACAGTAACGACCAGGTGGACGATAGATAATAACAAATAAAACTGGTTTTTGGGACTTCCAATTTGGATGGACAAGACTAAGAGACAAGCTTTCAACTGAATTAAAGCTCTGTCTGGGTTTTTGATTAATTAATAAGCTGGAGTGGAAGATTGCTGCTAATCCTCCGCCCCGGCCCGTGCTACGAGCATTCTGACAGTTAGTGTGACTTGGGGGTGTTGACTCATTTAAACTAACATATTCATCCTGCTGTAACCAGGTTTCTGTAAGGCAGAATAAATCAATATGTTGATCAATTATTATATCATTTACTAACAGGGACTTAGAAGAGAGAGACCTAATGTTTAATAGACCACATTTAAACTGTTTTAGTCTGTGGTGCAGTTGAAGGTGCTATATTATTTTTTCTTTTTGAATTTTTATGCTTAAATAGATTTTGCTGGTTATTGGTAGTCTGGGAGCATGGCACCGTCTCTACGGGGATGGGGGTAATGAGGGGATGGCAGGGGGAGAGAAGCTGCAGAGAGGTGTGTAAGACTACAACTCTGCCTCCTGGTCCCAACCCTGGATAGTCACGGTTTGGAGGATTTAAGAAAATTGGCCAGATTTCTAGAAATGAGAGCTGCTCCATCCAAAGTGGGATGGATGCCGTCTCTCCTACAAGACCAGGTTTTCCCAGAAACTTTGCCAATTATCTATGAAGCCCACCTCATTTTTTGGACACCACTCAGACAGCCAGCAGTTTCAAGGAGAACATGCGGCTAAACATGTCACTCCCGGTCCAATTGGGGAGGGGCCCAGAGAAAACTACAGAGTCCGACACTGTTTTTGCAAAGTTACACACCGATTCAATGTTAATTTTAGTGACCTCCGATTGGCGTAATCGGGTGTCATTACTGCCAACGTGAATTACAATCTTACCAAATTTACGCTTAGCCTTAGCCAGCAGTTAGCATGTTCGCATAGATGAGCATTTGAAAAGAGTGGAAGTTAGCTTTGACCCGCGTGTGATGTGCGTGCATGCTGACATCCATGACATGTCTTGTAAATAATTTCAGAGGTTACAAAAACAGCATTTTCAGTTTTAGAAGAGTTTACTTTTTGCTAGCTTTTCCATAATATATGAGAATGATGTTATATTTACACACAACATAGCTCAGTTAGCAGCTAGCAAGACCAGCCAGTGACGTCACCATGTAACGTCCGCAAAATGTCTTGTAAATCACTTCAGAGGTGTTTTCAGAGGTGTTACCCCTGCCCCTCAAAAAAAGAAAAAAAAAAAAGAGAAAAAAAAGGATTTGCATGATTCATAGTATAAAAACAGGAACAGAATGTGACTTTTTAAACTCTTAAAATAGGTCAAGGTTAGCCATCTTTGAACTTATCCAAGGTCTGGTTTCTTAGAATGTTCCTTGTGAATTTGAAGACTCTATTGCATCAAACAATGAAGTTACAGAACAAAAGAAACACAATGAAACAGAAGCTACGAGCTAAGGCTTAGAGAGTGTTGAACACAGGAAGAGTGGAAGAGCAGAAATGAGCCGAAAAAAAAAAAAAGCAAAACAGAAAAGGAGTTTCTTTGTGGGTTATTTAAAGAGGCTATGCACCTGTCATAGATTGGCACAAGGAGATTATTCTACAAAGCAGGTACACTACAAGAGAAAGCTCTGTGACCCACAGACTTTTATTCACTGTAGGGACACTAAGTAGTCCTGCACCCTGAGAACGCAGAGCCCAGGCCAGTACGTAGGGTTTAAGTAGGTCAGCTAAATAGGGAGGTTCTAGTCGTGAATAACTTTAAAAGTTAATAGCAGAACCTTAAAATGTGATCTCACTGGGACAGGAAGCCAGTGAAGACGCCAAAATGGGTGTAATGTGGTCAAACTTTCTGCTTCATGTCAAAAGTCTGGCAGCAGCATTTTGAACCAATTTGAGAGCCCTAATGCTGGACTGTAGTAAACCGGGAAAAATAGAACATTGCAGTAGTCCAATCTAGAAGAGACAGCATGAATCAGGGTCTCAGCATCAGCCATAGACAGGATGGGACGAATCTTCTCTATATTTCTCAGGTAGAAGAAAGCAGTCCTAGTAATATTTCTGATGTGGAGGTCAAAGGACAACGTAGGATCAAAAATTACCCCAAGGTTCCTCACTCTGTCAGTGTGACATATGCCGCAAGAGCCTAGGCTAAGTGTTAGCTGGTCAAACTAATGTTGACCAAGTTCCATCATTTTAGCCTTCTCTGAATTTAAAGAAAGAAATTGCTGGACATCCAACTTTTTACTGAAGCAAGGCAATCCTCCAGCTTCTTGATGTGTATGAGACTACTAGCAGTTATTGGCATGTACAACTGAGTATTATCAGCACAGCAGGGAAAAGTAATCTTATAACATTGCAGAGGGCCTAAGACGGACTCATGTGGAACCCATATTTCATCGGAACAAAGTTGAGGTGATGTTACTGTACAGGATACAGTGAGAGCAACTGGTCAGGTATGACGTCAACCATGCAAGGGCACTCTCGGTAATCCTAAAATGATTCTCCAGCCTATCGCGTAGAATATGATGATCCACGGTATCAAACGCAGTACTAAGATTTAGCAGCACCAAAACCATAGTGGTGTCCGAGTCCATTGCTCGCAGAAGATCATTCACCACTTTCGTGAGAGCTGTCTCAATTCAATTTCAATTTATTAATTTATATCGCGCCATCTCACGACATAGTCGCCCCAAGGTGCTTCACATAACACACAATTTATGACAACACAAAGTAATTTAAAATCAAAATTTAAAATCAAAGGGCACAATAAAAAGGTAAAACACAGTAGAATAAAAAGAAATTACAAAGTAAACATAAAACAGAATCGATTAATGATAAGAGGGTCTTCAGTCTTGATTTAAAAGTCTCCACCGTGTCAGACTGCCTTATAACTGCAGGTAGATCATTCCAAAGAGTAGGGCCACGGTAGGAGAAGGCTCTATACCCCACAGACTTTATATTCACCCTAGGAACACACAGAAGCCCTGCACCCTGCGAACGCAAGGGCCGCGCAGGTACGTAGGGCTTAACCAAGTCCACCAGGTAGGAAGGAGCCAGTCCATGAACAATTTTATAGAAACCGGAAGCCAATGAAGGGATGCCAGAATGGGTGTAATGTGGTCAAACTTTCTACTTTGTGTCAAAAGTCTGATTGTCAAATTGATGCCGATGTCTGGCTGGACCAAGAACCATCATTTCAGTCTTATCAGAAATTAAGAGTAGGAAGTTACTAGACATCCAACTTCTCACAGATACAAGGCAATCTTAATGATTTTATATGGGTAAGATTACCAGCAGTTATCGGCATGTACAATTGAGTATCATCAGCATAGCAATGAAAGGCAATCCCATAATGCTGCAGAATATTCCCAAGGGGCCCTATATAAAGTGAGAAAAGCAAGGGGCCTAACACAGACCCCTGTGGAACCCCAAATTTCATTTCACCAAGGCCAGAGGTAGTGTTATTATACACAACACAATGAGAACGACTGGACAAGTATGACGTTAACCAAGCAAGGACACTTCCAGTAATCCCAAAGTAATTTTCCAGCCTATCAAGTAAAACACGATGATCCACAGTATCAAACGCAGCACTAAGATCTAAAAGCACTAAACCATTGTGGTTTTCGAATTCAATGCACACAGAAAATCATTCACCACTCTAATAAACGCTGTCTCTGTGGAGTGATGTTTTCTAAAGGCAGACTGCAGTGGCTCAAAAAGGTTATTCTTAGTAAGGTGGTCCACAAGCTGCCATGAAACCACTTTTTCTAGAATTTTAGAGCAAATGATAGATTTGATATCGGCCTATAGTTTTTCAATACACTAGGGTCAAGATTAGATTTCGTAAGTATTGGTTTAATCACTGAGCCAAGCTGAGCCAAAAGCTCTCAATCTACTGGTCAATCTTCATTCCTACTCTCACCTATGGTCATGAGGGTTGGGTCATGACCGAAAGAACTAGATCCCAGGTACAAGCAGGTGAAATGGGTTTCTAAAGGAAGGTGGCTGGTGTCTACCTTTGAGACAGGGTGAGAAGCTCTTTGGGTTGGCAAGATTAGATCTTACTTGTGCGAAACACCTTGAGGCAGCTTTGTTGTGATTTGGTGCTATATAAACTAAATAATTGACATTGAAGCTAGGTCATTTGTAAGGAGCCCGGAGTAGAGCTGCTGCTCCGTTGTGTTGAGAGGAGCCAACTGAGGTGGTTCGGACATTTGGTAAGGATGCCCCCTGGGCGCCTCCCTAGGGAGGTGTCCCAGACACGTCCATCTGGGAGGGGCCTCCTGGGAAGACCCAGGACTAGGTGGAGAGATTATATCTCCACACTGGCCTGGGAACGCCTCGGGATCCCACAGTCAGAGGTGGTCAATGTGTCCCAAGAAAGGGAAGTTTGGGGTCCCTGCTGGAACTGTTGCTCCTGCGACCCGATCCCGGATAATCAGCTGAAGATGTACGTATGCATGTGTGTATGTATGTATGGTTTAATTACTGCAGATTTGAAACTTTTAGGAACAGATCCCAAGGTTAGTGACAAATTTATCATTTCCAATACAGTAGGTACAAGAGTGGGCCACAGTTTCACAGTTAAACAGTTTCTTTGGTATAGGGTCGAAAGACAGGCTGTGCATTTAGCGAAAGTTACAAGTGTTGTCAGCACACGCAGTGAAATAATATCAAATCTGAGGCATCAGCAATGGCACACACCTCAGTGGTTCGACCTCTTCTTAAAAAACCTCACCTGGACTCATCAGTTTTATCCAATTTTAGACCTGTGTCTCATCTGCCATTTCTGTCTAAGGGCCCTGTCCCACTGGGGAGAGGATTAATTGCGCATGAATTGAGAACACAAATTGCGGGCGTTCGTTGTCATCCGCAACAAAATGGCCAAAATGACAAATGTCCCAGTATGAATTACGGATATATTAATAATATATAGCGAATATATGATGAACAATCACCGTTGTATAACGCATGTAGTGAGAAAACGGATCCGACGCACTGTGATTATCACGGCAGTATTACGGGTGTATTATGAATGCATCGCGCACGTTTTGCACGTGCACGGCATCTGCATTGCTGTCATAAAAGAAGTGCACTCGGGCCGTCGGCATCACTATTCACACCATCAATACAGCCTCTGGAGCAACTGCTGGACTTGGACAAGTTGATCACAGAGTTAATGTTCTTGTTGTCATGCGAGGGTTAACTGTTCATGAGTTTTGGAGTGAGAGGGGGGAAGCCGCTCCAGGTGTGACGGTGTTTTTTTTTTTTTTTTTTGAGAGTGTCAGAGCAAACAGAGACTTCAGCGTGAGTTGCACCTAAACAGCAACTCTTCCTTTTGTTGGTGTTAAATAAAAGTCCTGAAGGAGACCCGAGGTCCACGGCTGACTTCTCTGCAGCTGGGGCTTTACAGTATGTTGATCAGCGGCAGCAGCTATTACATCTTTCCCGGTTTCCCGGTTGGAACATTTTATTGGCATTCATGGTACTGCAGTTAAGTGGTTTAGATCATATTTGGCTGAAAGGAGCTTTTCTGTCATGATTGGGGACCTCTCCTCATCAACTGCTCCTCTGTGCTGTGGAATGCCGCAGGGATCTGTCCTTGGGCTGATTCTATTTTCTTTGTACATTCTGCCATTGGGGTCAATTATAACCCAGCACAACCTGTCCTTTCATTGTTATGCAGATGATCTGCAAATCTATCTGCCTGTGAGGACTAATGGGAGTGATGCTTTGTCATCATTATTTAATTGTATTCGTGATGTAAAGCAGTGGGTGTCCCAAAACTTCCTTTACCTGAATGATGGTAAAACTGAGATCATGGTGTTTGAGCGCTCTGGCATACCAAATGTGGTAACACCAAATTTGGTGCTTTGGCTAACTATGTAAAACTAGTTGTCAAGAATTTGGGAGTGATATTTGACAGCTGTTTGAGGTTCGATCAACAGATAAATTCTGTTGTCAAAGCTAGTTTTTTCCAACTTCGCCTTTTGGCTAAAATAAAGCACTTTCTCAGTAGACGTGATCTTGAGACGCCATTCATGCTTTCATCAGCTCCAGACTCGATTATTGTAATGCACTTTATTCGGGCATTAATCAGTCGTCTCTTGCACGTCTCCAGTTGGTGCAGAATGCTGCTGCTCATCTTTTGACAAACACTTTTAGACGTGAGCATATTACGCCCGTCCTGTACTCACTCCACTGGCTTCCAGTTCGTTTTAGAATTGATTTAAAATTTTAATGTTTGTTTTTAAAGCTATTTATGGCCTTGCACCTCCCTACTTGTCTGAAATTTAACTTTGCGCACCTACAGTAGGACATTAATGGCATCTGGCCAGCTTTACTTAAATTTCCAAGGTCAAGATATAAATGCTGGGGTGATCATGCTTTTGCAGTAGCTGAACCCAGACTGTGGAACGAGCTACCTCTGGAGTTATGTACTATTCCTGACCTAGCACTTTTTAAATCTAAGTTAAAGGACTTATTTATTTAAACTGGCTTTTAACACTTAGTGGGGAGGTGACATGTTCTTTTTTTAATGTGTTGTTTAAAAATTTTATTCTATATGTGTTTTATTTTTGTGAATTTGTGTTTTTATGTTAAGCACTTTGGACACCAGTCAGTGCTGTAAAGCGCTTTATAAATAAATGTTGAATGACTGATTGATGATTTGTGGACATATTATTGCATGTGGTTATTTCACAGTGTTATGTACAGTCTGACAGCAGCAGGGAGGAACGACCTGTGGTATCATTCCTTCTTGCATTGAGGGTGCCTCAGTCTGTCACTGAACGAGCTGCTCAGCTCCACTACAGTCCGTTGCAGAGGGTGAGAGGAGTTGTCCATGATGGATTTGAACTTGGCTAACACCCTCCTCTCAGCCACCTCCTCCAAAGAGTCCAGAGGACAGCCCAGGACAGAGCTGGACTTCCCTGACCAGCTTGTTCAGTCTCTTCTCTACTGCTCTGTGCTGCCCGGGGCCCAAGAGACGACAGCATAGAGGAGAGCTGAGGCTATGACAGAGTCGTAGAAGGTCTTAAGCAGAGGCCCGCTCACTCCAAAGGATCTCAGTCTCCTCAGGAGGTGGAGGCGACTCTGGCCTTTTTGTACAGGGCGTCGGTGTTGTAAGTCCAGTCCAATTTGTTGTTGAGGTGAACACCCAGGTATTTAAACTGTCCACAGTCTCTATGTCCTCCCCCTGGATGTTCACCGGTGGGTAAGGTGATGGTTTCCTCCTGAAGTCGATCACAATCTTCTTCGTCTTACTGGTGTTGAGACACAAGTGGTTGCGCTCACACCGGTCCACAAAGTCTGTGATGACCGATTGGTACTCCAGCTCGTTCCCCTCAGACACACGACCCACAATGGCAGAGTCATCAGAGAACTTCTGGAGATGGCAGCTGTCCATGTTGTAGGTGAAGTCCGAGGTGTAATGGGTGAAGAGGAAAGGTGAGAGGACGGTGCCCTGGGGGGCCCCGGTGCTGCACATTACCACCTCAGACTGACAGCTACGTAGCTGCATGTACTGTGGGCGGTCAGTGAGGTAGTCGATGGTCCAGGCGGTGACGTGTCCACCCACTCCTGCGTCTTCCAGCTTCCTCCGCAGCAGCGCCGGTCTGATGGTGTTGAAAGTGCTGGAGAAATCAAAGAACATGACTCTCACAGTGCTCCTGCCAGTCTCCAAGTGGGTGAGCGCCCACTGTAGCAGGTAGATGACAGCGTCATCTACCCCGATGTTGGGCCTGTAGGCAAACTGCAGCGGGTCCAGGCTGTTGCTCACCATGGTGCGGAGGTGGGACAGGATGAGCCGCTCCATGGTCTTCATGAGGTGGAAGGTCAGGGCAACTGGTCTGTAGTCGGCCGGTTCCTAGGCGTGCGGTGTTTTGGAAACCGGGACCACACAGAAGGTCTTCCACAGGGTGGGGACCACCCCCAGGCTGAGGCTCTTGTTAAAGATGTGGCTAAGGACCTAACAGAGCTCTATCTGCACAGGTCCTCAGCAGCCTCGGGGAGATCACATCAGGTCCTGCCGCTTTCCTCTGCTTCAGCCGCAGGAGCTGGCCTCTCACCTCAGTTGGAGTGTTGGATTTATGTATATATGGATATGTTAGTTATCACACATTCTTTTATTATACATTCTTTTATTCTATATTCCTTTATATACATTCTTTTATTAAACAGAGCTCCGCCGTGCGCGTTCACCCATTACGAACACTCCTGCAGCTCCCGTTTAAACCTCTTATCCGGTCGAAGTGTGACGCGAAGCCGTCGCCAGTCACACTCCACCACGACCCACGGATAAGGCACAAACACAGGAAACACAGCTGCAAGATAGCACAAATCAGTATTCAGTAATGGGTTCTCAAACACGCACCATCCGGGCGGAGAGCACCCGCAACTGATCCGGATAACTTCTGAACGTCTGCTGCCGCCTTCCCGGCGCGTTACCGTCTCTGCTACCGCTGGGTCTGTGATGTTTGGCCAGAGACTACTGTTATGTGTCGGACGCAGCCCGGAGAACCGACCAGCGTTTGAAGGACCCAGTATGAAATAAGCAGAGCATGGTACAAAGGATAACAGAGTTTAATAAACATAACAGTGAAGTGATACGAAAACAACAAAAGAGTGCGCGGTCTGGCGTGGTGGATTGCGGTGCGCTCCCAGCAGCGCTAATGGTCCGGAGCCAGAAAACTGTTCGGACCCAAGGACCCCGCTGACACCCCCCAGGTGGCCGCGACAAACCGAGTCTGTGAAAGAAGAAATCATTATGTGAGTCCACACTCAACACACAGAGAGACCACTCAAAGGTGTACAAACAGCAAACACTTCCTGGCTTAATTGCAAATCAGCTTCCCACCCTGCAGGCATAGAACACCCTGTTCACAAACTCCACTGCAGTGGAAGCTGATTTAAACGACTAACATACAGCTCATATAATAAGGTGTGAGGGACACCACATTTACTGACTGTATAAATGTTAGTCACAAAACCAAACGTACCTCAGGAAGTGTGCTGACGAGCGTGAGGACCTCACCCTTCCTCTTTCACAGACCATGCATCAAACCTGGACGTTCTCTGCATCCACTGATGATGAGATGGCTCTTGAGACAACGATCTCACCCGTCTGGTCACAAGGTCGAGTCTCTGGCAAATACACACTGTGTACTCCAGACTTAAATGCTACCATGTTCCAATCCATGTAGATGCACCACAGCTGTGAGTCCTGACGAGCTGCACGTGATCAGCCTCAGGTGATCAGGGTGAGGTCCTGATAAACTCAGCTACACAGCCACTCAGTCCCAAATGCGCACCACCTGGGAGGAAAACCAAAAGACAGAAACAAAAGACACACAAAGCCAGCCAGGCACGCCAGCCACAACAGAAGGGTCAAAATGGCGGCGTCATAGCAGCCACACCCTTCAACATAAAGAAAAGCTTTCGATAACTTTTGGTCAGTATCATCTCTGGGTGATCTGGAAGAAATTTGAAGTGCATTGGACAAAATCCCTAGGAGGAGTTCGTTCAAATACAACATGTGGAAATCACGCCAAAATGACAAGAAAATTCAAAATGGCCGACTTCCTGTTTGGAGTAGACCCATGGTGCAAGAGACTTTTTTGTACGTCTATGCAAGTCACACGTGTACCAATTTTCATCTCCCTACTCCAAAAAAACCCCTATGGGGAGGGTCTTTGAAAGTTTCAAGGGGGCGCTATTGAGGCATTTTGCCCCACCCATGGGCGACGCCCCTATGAATTCATGATGATATGACAAAGTTAAAGCCGTCAAAAGGAAGAACGTAATTTCATGGCAAATGGGCAATATTCGACACGCCGCCACACGGACGCCATTACTCGTAACTTCACGGCGTTCATCGCCTACATTCACCAACTTGTTCTGCATGTTTTAGAAGTGGAATGACGTTGATTGGGTTAAATATGTGACATCAGGAGCTCTTAAAGTAAAAATAGGACATTTCCCGCCACCACCGGGGGGCGCTATGGCGGAGGTGGGAACGTAAGATATGTAGACATAGAATAATAATAATAATAATAATAAAAAACAGTGCAATTACAATAGGGTCCTCGTAGGCTGTTGCCTACTCGGGCCCTAATAATGCTACAATACAATTTTAGAGAAACAGACAAAAAGAACCTGATAAAACAAAACACAACAGAAATATAAAACCAACTAACAATGAAAATAAATAAATACATATAGAAATAAATGTGTTTCCTGTGAACCTAGTGACTCTTCCACCTCCATTCATCCCTGTTTTATTTAAGTTATGACATTTTGTTTCGGTCAACCATATTTTCAGTTTATTAATTCTCAGTGATTTCTTCCAGAACTATCTGCCAAACTAGAAAACTGCGCATCCTAGTAAGAGCAGAATACTACTGGAATGAATTTAAATAAGGCTAAGTTGTTTTTTTTTCTCACTAAATGGATGCTGCACTCACTGCAATTTATGTCTGAAATAGTCCCAGATTGCATTTCAGAGCTTCTAGAATTCAAACATTTTCGTGCAGGTGGTGTTGGGGTTAATTTTGGGTTTCAGCTTTTTTTGTTTTTCACCACTTCATCCCTGAATATGTAAATCGTGAGTCACTTTTGTGTGGATTAAAGTTACTAACTGGGACTCCTGTCTTGTTGGGAGAAAGAAAGAGAATCGTCCTCCGTTCTGTTCACACAGCTCCAACGTTGCGCGGCTCTCATGAGGAGTCAAGATAGAACAATAGAAATCCAGTCTGAATTAATAACTTGAAAGTGAAACACCGTTTAAATCAAATGACACCTCTTGTCCAAATGTTGTAATAAAACAAACTGCAATAGATCAAAATGTTTTTTTTCCTCCCAAAATGAGAACGTCCTGCTCTGATTGCAGCAGCCGGCTGAGCTCAGCTCAGAGGTATGTAGAGACATTCATGCCAAAATGTCTGAAAGGAAATGCTTTGACAAAAACTACAGATTTCATTATTTTATTTACGTCCAGATCAAGGATCCAGTGACCAATTTAAAATGGTGCTGACATAGGAAATCTGTAAAACCTACTTTTAGTACACAGAAAATTCACAAGAGGTATCAATAAGGAATCAATAAAGAATCGGATTGATAAGCGGAATAGATAATGGCATCGATATTGATAAATCTTATCAATACCCATCCCAAATTATAGTGGATTATATTTGGAAATGAGCCTGGGAATTTAAGCAGAATGTATTATTACACTAGCTGGGGTACCCGGCGCTGCCCGGGTTCACCTGTTTTAGACATAAGCCAAATGCCAATCATTTTAATCAAAACAATTGCCTAACATTTGTTTTTGTAATGCTGATGTCTTATACAATATAATAGTTTAATGGGCTAAAGTTTGTCCAGCAGAACTATAAGAGGTGGACTCCCCAAACTAAGTGGAAATACTTGGTTAAAAGACAAACACATTTGAAGTCCTTCATGCAGACTTTATTTTGCAATCAAATTTATAACAAAATTACACCCAAAAGGTAGGTAACAGTAAATGTAAATATCAATTAATCAAAATTGAGGTCGTGGTGTATTTCACTGTTTTTACATTGCAATTTTACAAACATAAAATGAATGTATTCAGACAGGAAGGTAAACTGGGTTGTACAGGACAGTCAGGTATTTAACAGTTGAGAACATAAAGTAGCTGAAGGAAGGGATTAAATAAACAGAGATGGCCAACACATATACAGGGCTGGAAATTGAATCTGCCTGGTCATACCCACAGCCGCTATTTTGGGGGTAATTTTAGTTCAACTTTTAAAAAATGGTACCAGTTTGTTCCCCGTGTCATGAGGATTCAGAATATATAGTTTTTAGGGCTACATATTATTGTTTGGGAGTTTATCCTGGACAGACAGACAGACAGACAGAGAGACAGACAGAGAGACATAGCCCTTTATATAGATGATACTGAAATTGAACTTGTAACGGAAACATTTCTTGGGGTTTTTTTATTGATGACAAATTAAGTTGGAAAATACACATTAATTATGTTCAATCTAAAATGTCTAAAGCCATTGCAATCCTGTATAAAGCAAAAGACTTCCTCTCACAACATTCATTAACTATTTTATATCATTCACTACTTGGTCCATATATGACCTATTGTATTGAGGTTTGGGGAAACACATACAAAAACTAATACAAAACCAGTATTTTTAACTACAAAAGAAAGCTATAAGAATTATTCATGACAAACCAACAAACCCTTACATGAACCAACATACCCATTATTTATCAGTTTATATATTTTCAAATTCTGGGACTTGGTTGAGTATGACCTCCGGCATGGGAGGTGGACTGTTTAACCACAAGGCTAAAACCCAGGGCCCGGACCTTGTGACAGTGTTGTATAAAGTACCGGGAAAATCACACTTAAGTAAAAGTACAGATACCCATTAAAAAAATGACTTTGGTAGAAGTTCAAGTCACTGATTGAAATGCTACTCAAGTAAAAGTCTTAAAGTACCTAGCATTTATTGTACTTAAGTATGACAAGTAACGTACAACTAAATGTACTCAAGTATTGAACTAAAAGTACAAGTAAATGTTAATAATCAAAAACAGACTTTTTTTTTTTTATAAAAGTTTATCTAGGCTTGTAAATGACTGGTAGTATTAGTCAAAATACTGAAATTGTGCACATCACACAAAACACTTCAGAAACAAGGTTTCAAAACCTAAACGACAGTAGGCTACTTACTAGGTGTTCACAGGATACACTTATTTATTTCTGTATGTATTTATTTATTTTCATTGTTACATGGTTTTATCTTTTCTGTTGTGTTTTGTTTCATTAGGTTATTTTTGTCTCTTTCTCTAAAATTGTATTGTAACATTATTATTCTATTATTATTGACTATTATTGTCTATTATGTAGACTGTTATTGTTGTTGCTATAATATATGATAAATACATTTAAAAAATTACAATTTGACTCTTTAACGACAATGAACACTGAGCAATTAATTATACAGAAAACAATCAACACAAACATGCTGATGTGAACAGCTTAATGCTAACTTTAACATTGAAAATGCAATAGACATGCTAACGCGTTAGCATCGGTTCCGTTTTTAAGTTATAAAATACATCTATCAACTGTTTCAGAAGACCACAACAGGTCAGTTTAACATAAAAATAGTAAATATTACTCACAGACATATGCTCTTTAGGGTTTAGCGGGGAAAAATTAGGCTAAAGCGAAATAAAATCCATGAATCATAGATTGAAGCACTGCTTCGACCTGCGAATCACTGGTTCGATTGGTTCAAGGTTCAAAGCAAAGCCCGCGCTGCACAAAAGTTGATTACAGACCAGTTGCAGGTCTGTAATCAATGTAGAGAAATGATCATTTTCCTGACAAGTGCACAACTGCAAAAAAGCCTACCGGACATGACTCATGACAAATCAGCCTGACTTCGTTGCAGTCACTAGTTGTCTCTGGCTGAAAACACAACTTTTTTCATGTGTGTGTGTTTGTTTTTTTTTGTAACGAGTAATGGCATGGCGAATAGAAAATGTGTCGGGTAGAAGTATGCAATTAAGGTCGGAAATGTAGTGAAGTAAAAGTGAAAGTAAACCGAATTAAAAAAACTCAAGTAAAGTACAAAGTCTCCCAAAATGTACTTAAGTACAGTAGTGAAGTATTTTTACTTTGTTACTATACAACACTGCCTTGTGACAAGAGAATCCTTTTAGCTGTTGGGCAGTGAGGCTTACTGGCTGCTGGAGCGGATATAAGTTAAAACAATATTTTATTAAATATGAAATTTAATTAAATACCTGGAAGGGGCACCTCCTAATTACAACTGTAGGAAAAATTGTTATGAGATGAGATGATCATTTATTGTCCTTACACTTAGAAGTGCAACAAGAGACATTCGTCACAAAATGCCCCACGCGCAGTACTATTTTCCATGTAAAGTGCAGTAATATGTACGTGTGGGGTAGGTATTTGGTTGAACCCTCATGTGTTTGATGTAAACTAGGATACACAGTTGGAGATTGACATTATATTTATTTAGAGGATGTGGCCAACAGTGACCATAAAAAGTCGGTAGCCTTCGAACAAATGCAACTATTGGTAATTTTTTAAACTAGGTTAAGGTCACCCGGCCTTCAAACCCATGCAAAGTACTCCTCCAAAGCATGCACCCACCAAATATGAAGTTTTGCAAGCAATAGGTGCCAAGGTACATTGCGGCAAACAAATTTCAGGTGAGCATTTGACAGTTGTGACCATTGGTGACCTTGAAAAGTAGGTCAAGGTCACTGGCCTTCGAACCCATGCGAAGTACTCCTCCAAGGCATGTACCCACCAAATATGAAGTTTCTGCGAGCAATAGGGGAATAAGTTTCATTACACTAGAAGTCTTTCAGAAAGCGCTGTAACTAGGTTTAAGGATATGATTCCTTCTTTATGTTCTCTAATGCCATATACCAACACAGTGCAGAGTAGCTACCTAAACTCTGTAAGTGAGATAGAGTATCTCGTCAATAGTTTTACATCCTCATTGAAGACAACTTTGGATGCTGTAGCTCCTCTGAAAAAGAGAGCTTTAAATCAGAAGTGCCTGACTCCGTGGTATAACTCACAAACTCGTAGCTTAAAGCAGATAACCCGTAAGTTGGAGAGGAAATGGCGTCTCACTAATTTAGAAGATCTTCACTTAGCCTGGAAAAAGAGTCTGTTGCTCTATAAAAAAGACCTCCGTAAAGCTAGGACATCTTTTTACTCATCACTAACTGAAGAAAATAAGAACAACCCCAGGTTTCTTTTCAGCACTGTAGCCAGGCTGACAAAGAGTCAGAGCTCTATTGAGCTGAGTATTCCATTAACTTTAACTAGTAATGACTTCATGACTTTCTTTGCTAACAAAATTTTAACTATTAGAGAAAAAATTACTCATAACCATCCCAAAGACGTATCGTTATCTTTGGCTGCTTTCAGTGATGCCGGTATTTGGTTAGACTCTTTCTCTCCAATTGTTCTGTCTGAGTTATTTTCATTAGTTACTTCATCCAAACCATCAACATGTTTATTAGACCCCATTCCTACCAGGCTGCTCAAGGAAGCCCTACCATTATTTAATGCTTCAATCTTAAATATGATCAATCTATCTTTGTTAGTTGGCTATGTACCACAGGCTTTTAAGGTGGCAGTAATTAAACCATTACTTAAAAAGCCATCACTTGACCCAGCTATCTTAGCTAATTATAGGCCAATCTCCAACCTTCCTTTTCTCTCAAAATTCTTGAAAGGGTAGTTGTAAAACAGCTAACTGATCATCTGCAGAGGAATGGTCTATTTGAAGAGTTTCAGTCAGGTTTTAGAATTCATCATAGTACAGAAACAGCATTAGTGAAGGTTACAAATGATCTTCTTATGGCTTCGGACAGTGGATTCATCGCTGTACTTGTTCTGTTAGACCTCAGTGCTGCTTTTGATACTGTTGACCATAAAATTTTATTACAGAGATTAGAGCATGCCATAGGTATTAAAGGCACTGCGCTGCGGTGGTTTGAATCATATTTGTCTAATAGATTACAATTTGTTCATGTAAATGGGGAATCTTCTTCACAGACTAAAGTTAATTATGGAGTTCCACAAGGTTCTGTGCTAGGACCAATTTTATTCACTTTATACATGCTTCCCTTAGGCAGTATTATTAGACGGCATTGCTTAAATTTTCATTGTTACGCAGATGATACCCAGCTTTATCTATCCATGAAGCCAGAGGACACACACCAATTAGCTAAACTGCAGGATTGTCTTACAGACATAAAGACATGGATGACCTCTAATTTCCTGCTTTTAAACTCAGATAAAACTGAAGTTATTGTACTTGGCCCCACAAATCTTAGAAACATGGTGTCTAACCAGATCCTTACTCTGGATGGCATTACCCTGACCTCTAGTAATACTGTGAGAAATCTTGGAGTCATTTTTGATCAGGATATGTCATTCAAAGCGCATATTAAACAAATATGTAGGACTGCTTTTTTGCATTTACGCAATATCTCTAAAATCAGAAAGGTCTTGTCTCAGAGTGATGCTGAAAAACTAATTCATGCATTTATTTCCTCTAGGCTGGACTATTGTAATTCATTATTATCAGGTTGTCCTAAAAGTTCCCTAAAAAGCCTTCAGTTAATTCAAAATGCTGCAGCTAGAGTACTGACGGGGACTAGAAGGAGAGAGCATATCTCACCCATATTGGCCTCTCTTCATTGGCTTCCTGTTAATTCTAGAATAGAATTTAAAATTCTTCTTCTTACTTATAAGGTTTTGAATAATCAGGTCCCATCTTATCTTAGGGACCTCGTAGTACCATATCACCCCAATAGAGCGCTTCGCTCTCAGACTGCAGGCTTACTTGTAGTTCCTAGGGTTTGTAAGAGTAGAATGGGAGGCAGAGCCTTCAGCTTTCAGGCTCCTCTCCTGTGGAACCAGCTCCCAATTCAGATCAGGGAGACAGACACCCTCTCTACTTTTAAGATTAGGCTTAAAACTTTCCTTTTTGCTAAAGCTTATAGTTAGGGCTGGATCAGGTGACCCTGAACCATCCCTTAGTTATGCTGCTATAGACTTAGACTGCTGGGGGGTTCCCATGATGCACTGAGTGTTTCTTTCTCTTTTTGCTCTGTATGCACCACTCTGCATTTAATCATTAGTGATCGATCTCTGCTCCCCTCCACAGCATGTCTTTTTCCTGGTTCTCTCCCTCAGCCCCAACCAGTCCCAGCAGAAGACTGCCCCTCCCTGAGCCTGGTTCTGCTGGAGGTTCTTCCTGTTAAAGGGAGTTTTTCCTTCCCACTGTAGCCAAGTGCTTGCGCACAGGGGGTCGTTTTGACCGTTGGGGTTTTACATAATTTTGTATGGCCTTGCCTTACAATATAAAGCGCCTTGGGGCACTGTTTGTTGTGATTTGGCTGCTATATAAAAAAATTGATTGATTGATTGAATAGGTGCCAAGCTATGTTGCAGCGAAGGATTTGACAGTTGTGACCACTGGTGACCTTCAAAGTAGGTCAAGGTCACTGGCCTTTGACCCATGCGAAGTACTCCTCCAAGACATGTACCCACCAAATATGAAGTTTTTGCGAGCACAGGCACCGAGCAACAGGTGCCGAGCAATTGTGCGGCGAACGAATTGCGGCGGACAGATGGACGGATGGACAGACAGACGGACGGACAGATGAACACACTTACAGACAGAAGGACGGACGGACGACACCCTGAGTGCTATATGCCCCCCCTCGCGGTGCAAGTGCCGCGCAGGGCATAACAAAATTAAGCTTCCCACCCAATTACCTCAGACAAAATACAACATTAATCCACAATTATTACTAGCTGAACGTAACATCAGAATTAAAACAACCGCACACTACATTTGGTATGTTATGTGTGGCTAACTTTGGAGCAGTCCGTCATCCAAATTGAGGCAAAGTAAGTTGTAGGCCGCAGCAGAGTCCTGCGCAGCCGGGCTTGGGGGTGGGGGTGCTGCATCTTGTGCCACGCGATCTCCCGGGAATGGCAGAGTGGAGGCCTTGGGGGGGTAGGGTCGAAACACAAGGGGGGGGGGGGTGGTGTAGGAGTGGGAGGGGGGAGGCGTGCCTCAGTCTCTGTCCGGTGTGCATAAAGTCTGAGTTGCCTTGACAACAGCAGGCTGTAAGGAGGGCAGATAAGAAGCGAGCCGAAGCCTTCACCAAGGATATTGAAATCCGTTCTGAGGAAAACAAGTGGGGTGTTTTGACCTTCAGTACCTGATAAGGCTCCCATGTTTTCAGTACGGTAGAGACACAGAAATTCCATTGAGCTTCCTCTGACCGTTGAAATCCAAGTTATGAATATTCGCCTGGTCTCCAACATCTTCCTTTGCAAGGCAGATATTTGCTCTGAGAGTTTTCCAACTGCGTTTGAGTTCAAAAAGTTAATGCAGTCTGAGATTGTACCACTTTGCCCACTTCATTAATCATGATGGACAGATGTGGGTTGTGGTTCTGGTAGCAGCGTCTTGCCAGTTTTCCAGTAGGTCAGGGCAGCGCATAACCCAATCAGCCCTAGCCCTCCTACCATAAAAAGCAAATACAGAATAAATCTTTGACGTCTTCCACGGAAAGTGGTGCCAAGCATGCAACGCGCCACTTCCTCCCAGGTGTCGAGAACATAGCCCAAGCATTGTACGTGACAACAAAATATCACAATCAACATTTTTGTTTAAAAAATATCACTCAGCACAACTTAAAACAAAATCTCCTGAGGTACAGGGCTGACAAACCACAATACAAGGTGCGCTGCTGCCGTGTTGTGTGACACAGAGCAGCGCTGCTCTTACAGACTGAAAGTAGACTTTGACGACTCTGCGTGCAGTCATTGCATGCAGGAGAGAGAAAAAGCTTGAGTATTGATCTTTTACAACGAGGATCGTTCAAATATGTAGGGTGTGGATTAGAGTAAAAGAAGGAACAAACGGTATACAAATCAAAAACATGGAGGACCTTACGAAATACAGACCTGAATAGACAATCAGATATGACGTCTGTTGGTAATGGACCAACAAAAAAAAAAATCTGATCAAACATGGAAACAGATGATAAAATATGACATAGACACTAATATGATGAACGTATATTTGACTTAAAAAACGATTGGTTGCGAGTATTATACGGTAGAACAGCTAAAATAGTGAAAAAATTGCAGAAGATACCCTGTCACTCATACATATAAAACAGTCGAAGCTTGTATGTAAAATGTCACAAAATAAAAGATTATTTAAATCAGTTAAAAATAAATTTAATAGTGTTGCAATCACTGAATCTTGGCTAATGATGATCTCATGACTGATGTTCAAATAGAGGGATATGAGCTGTATTTTGTGACAAGAAGAGATAAAAGGGGCAGTGGTGTTGCTCTGTACATAAAGGCAGATCTGATATGTACAATTGTAGAAGAAATGACAACTGTGGATGACATCATTGAAATTGTAACAGTGGAACTTGTACATGAAACATCTAAAAATATTTTAATCAGTTGTGTATACAGAGCACCAGACACTTGTGTTGTGAAATTTACAGATAGAATAATAGAGTTATTCCATCAAATTAAAAACAAAACGCTTTTTATATGTGGAGACTTTAACATTAACATAGAGAGCTCCAGTTGCCAAAGAATAAGTGATTTTGTGAATTCAATGTATAGTTTGGGGTTATTCCCCTTGATAACAAAACCAACCAGAATCACATCGCAAAGTGCAACGGTAATCGACAATATATTTACAAATAGAACAGATGAAATAATCAGGAATGGGATCTTGACGACAGATGTTAGTGATCATTTACCAGTCTTTTCAATATTTAAATATAAAAATAGGTACAAGAAAAAAACTGTTATAAACTTAAAAGAGATAAGTCAGTAAAAGCCTTAGAGGCATTAAAATATGATCTTAAAAATCAAAACTGGGAAGAAGTTTATGTCAGTGATGTTAATGTAGCATATAACTCATTTATGAAAATATTGATGAAATCATATAATAAAAACTGTAAATTAATAGAAATTAGTAAGAAAAGAGTAAATAAACCATGACTGACAAAGGGAATAAAAAATGCTTGTGCAAAGAAAAACTATTTATACAGGTGCTTTTTAAAAATGCAAACAAAGGAAACAGAACACAGATACAACAAATATAAAAAATAAACTATTGACAATAATTAGGAAACAAAAAAAAGATTATTATAGTGAACAATTAAATAAGAATAAAGATAATATGAGGGCAACATGGGGAATTATAAAAAGTGTGATTGAAAGTGATGGAGCGAAAGCAACTTTTCCAAATTACTTTGTCAAAGAAATAAAGAGATATATGACATAAAAGAAGTGGCAAATGGGTTTAATGATTATTTTTCAAATGTAGGATCAAGTCTGGTGGGAAATAAACCAATAATAGAAGATACATTACATACACTTGTAAATACGCTCAATAGTATTTTCCTGGACAATGTGGAAAAAGATGAAATAAGAAATATTGTAAAAAAACTGTGTAAGCAAAAGATCAACTGACCATGAAGATTTAGACATGATGACTGTAAAAAGTATAATAGAAACTGTTATTGAACCATTTACTTATATTTGTAATCTGTCTCTGTCAACTGGGATTTTTCCAGATGAAATGAAAATTGCCAAGGTAGTCCCATTATATAAAAATGGAGACAAACATAAATTCTCTAATTACAGGCCAGTATCATTGCTTCCACAGTTTTCTAAAATTATGGAAAAAGTTTTTGTGACAAGGTTGAATAAATTCACTGAGAAACATCATATTTTAAATAATGCTCAGTATGGATTCAGAACAAAACACTCGACAGCTATGGCAATTATGGAATTAATAGAGAAAATATCAACAACAATAGAAAATAAGGATTATTTTGTAAGTATTTTTATTGACTTGAAAAAAGCTTTTGATGTTATTGACCACTCAAGATTGCTTCACAAGTTACTGTTGTGTGGGCCGGTGAAGAGGAGGTACTGCTGGCCCACCACCACCAGAGGGCGCCCTGCTTGGAGTGCGGGCTCCAAGCACGAGAGGGCGCCAGACCCAGAGGAAGTGACAGCTGTCACTCATCTACACCAGTACTTAAGCCGGACTGCAACTCCACCTCCCCGCCGAGAAATCGACTACCGAGAGGTAATTTCTCTGCTGACTCATATCGTTGAGTAATTTCTGAACTTCTGTTGCAGCCGGTATCCTGTGGTGTTCGCCCTTATCTGGGGAATTGGCGTGTGGCGTGACGACGACGACTGCGCCACAGATAAGTGGTTAAACAAGAGCTGCACGAGTGTGTGATTCGGAGGTGGAGGTCCTCCTCCTGACTGTGTGTGTACAGACTGTAGACCACTGAGTGTTCATCTTGTCTCTGCTTTTTGCCAGCAGTACCAGGTTCGACAGCCGAAGACAGAGGTCACCTGGGGACTCGGGACTTGGCGGCTCCGGTGTTCTTCAGACCGTTGGTGGTGGAGGCCGTGTGGGACGCGGCCTCTCTCTCGTCGGGGTCTTCTATCTTCGAGCCTGCCCACACGTCACCTGGTGTTAATTGACTTTGCAATTTCTGTATATTTAGTTGTGTATTGTCACAACATTAAATTGTTACCTTTTGGCTTACTCATTGTCCGTTCATTTGCGCCCCCTGTTGTGGGTCCGTGCTACGACACCTTCCCAACAGTTACAACAATATGGAATAAGAGGTGCTGCACATCAGTGGGTAAAAAGCTACTTAGAAAACAGAAAACAGTTTGTTCAGATAAATAACATCAAATCAGAATTGTGTAATATTGCTTATGAAGTACCACAAGGATCAGTACTTGGACCCAAACTGTTTATTTTGTATATCAATGATTTTGTGAATGTATCTAATGTGCTTGGTAGCATTTTATTTGCTGATGATACAACGCTGTTTTACTCTGGATCAGATATACAGGAAGTAGCACAAATGATAAAAACAGAATTGGAAAAGGTTAAGCATTGGTTTGATATAAACAGACTGTCACTAAATATTAATAAGACAAATTTCATATTGTTTAATGACAGAGCAAAAAAAAAAAAATAACGTGTCATTACAAATAGATGGAATGGATATACAAAGGGTAAAAGAAATGAAATTTTTAGGAGTCATAATTGATGAAGATCTTACATGGAAGTCGCACATAAATTACATAAAAGGAAAAATAGCGAAAGCCATTGCTGTTTTGCATAAAGTAAAATATTCATTAAATAGTTATGGTTTATTAACATTGTACAATTCATTGATTTTCCCATATTTAACTTATTGTGTAGAAATCTGGGGATCAACATATACAACTTATATACAACCTTTGTTTATTCTGCAGAAAAGGGCTTTAAGGGTGATTAGTAACAGTGGTTTTAGAGATCCATCTAATACACTGTTCATTAAGTATAGGGTACTTAAATTTCATGATTTGGTCGATTTGAAAATATTACAAACAATGTACCAAGCAAATAAAAATACTTTACCAACAAACATTCAAAATATGTTTGAGAAAAGAGTAAGTAGTTATAAACTGAAAGGAATAGAAGTCTTTAGAAAACCAAGATACAGAACCAGAGTAAAAGAACAGAGTATTGCAGTAAATGGTGTAAAATTATGGAACAATCTCAACAAAGAAATTAAAGAATTAAGGTTGCTTAAATTATTTAAAAAACGTATTAAAGTAGATGTATTAAGTAAGTATGAAACTATAAAATAAGTTAGTGGGCTGTAAGGAAGTTAAAAAAAAAAATGTAATTTGTTAATAATGTATAAAATGTTTTAAGTTTAAAAATGTAACCTGTCACAGATGTAATCTATTTAATAATGGTCATAATTATGAAATAAGTCAGTGGTATGTGACAAGTTAAAGAAATACAATCTGTTAAATAATGTTGAAAAATGATGCTGGATATTGAAAGATTGTATTGTAAAAAGGGGCAGAAAATATAAGACTTGTTCTTCTCTCTGCTCCTTTTCATTCTGGTAATGGAGATGCTTTATTTCTGCTTTTTTTTTTCTTTTAAATGAATGAAATAAATAAATAAATGAAATGAAATGAAATGAAATATCAGTACCAGCGTTGGTATCGATATTAGGATTGATCCGCCCACCTCTAGCGGCCGCCTTCACCGGAGTTCTAAGCCAAGCCATGATTGATATTAATTGGTCTTTGATCTGAAAGTCAAAGGTTCTGAATATGATTGATTAAACCTCTAGACACAAGACAAACAGCAGGCAAACATTTACACAATTATTTACATATGTACAGGTACAAACAAATGTGACTGAGATTTTGATAATATGGGTAATGGTTCATAGTTTTATTACTGATGAGAGGTGAAAAGCAAGACAAATTAAACAACGAAATATTGCACTAAATATAGACATTAATAGGAATAAACCTGTTTGGAATTTAGTGGTGAATTCTGGGTTCACAAATTATTGTTATTATTAAGAAAATTAACAACGAAAGCCACTTTGCATCACTGACAGCAAAGACCATCAGAACAGTTAAAGGTTCACTTATCTGGGTCCTTTGGATCGGGTTTCCTGATTGGCCTTTGCTGGCCTCGTTTCACCTGCGTTGGGTTAAGCTGCTGGACCTCCCTGATGACTACAGGCGTGCAGACTGCTTAGTTGGTTTCACAGCAAGACCGAATGTAATGGCTCGCCGGTTCCGTACCGAGCCAGTGGGTTCACTGAGCAACCCAGGATGAAGGTTTCAGTGTTTGCTGTCAAAAATGCTCCGGCAGCTTCCAAAATTTGTGTAAAATCAATTTAAAATCTTTGTAAAAATTTAGAAAAAGTTCAAGGCTTTGCAAAGAAAGTTGTGGAGAAAAATTAAACAAAAACACTTGTGACATTGAGCGGAAAATGGATTATTAAATGTAACGCAATGCTAAAATACCCTCAGCCATATGAGCATTGTCTTTTTTATAATTTGCAGTTGTTTAATTGGTATCCCATTGCAAAGTGTATGTGTGTGTGTGTATACACACACTTGTACATTTATTGTTATTTACATTAATTATTAAGATTCTATTGTCCTATTTACAATTTGTACATGTTCAATTAAGTCCCTCTATTTTGTCACATGATAATTTCACAAGGACACAATGGAAATAAGCATTTATGCTTTATTGTGTTATCAGTGTATCATTGATAGATTCAACTCTTTATGTTTATACTGATGTTGGATAATAAACTCAATCAATCACAATCAATTTTTTATTTATGTTTTAATGGCGTCTGCAGGAGGGCTTGCATGTCAAATCAAAACAAATCAATTTTATTTTAGACTCTTTTTCCAGGCTAAGTGAAGATCTTCTAAGTTAGTGAGACGCCATTTCCTCTCCAACTTACGGGTTATCTGCTTTAAGCTACGAGTTTGTGAGTTATACCACGGAGTCAGGCACTTCTGATTTAAAGCTCTCTTTTTTAGAGGAGCTACAGCATCCAAAGTTGTCTTCAATGAGGATGTAAAACTATTGACGAGATACTCTATCTCACTTACAGAGTTTAGGTAGCTACTCTGCACTGTGTTGGTATATGGCATTAGAGAACATAAAGAAGGAATCATATCCTTAAACCTAGTTACAGCGCTTTCTGAAAGACCTCTAGTGTAATGAAACTTATTCCCTACTGCTGGGTAGTCCATCAGAGTAAATGTAAATGTTATTAAGAAATGATTAGACAGAAGGGAGTTTTCAGGGAATACTGTTAAGTCTTCAATTTCCATACCATAAGTCAGAACAAGATCTAAGATATGATTAAAGTGGTGGGTGGACTCATTTACTTTTTGAGCAAAGCCAATAGAGTCTAATAATAGATTAAATGCAGTGTTGAGGCTGTCATTCTCAGCATCTGTGTGGATGTTAAAATCGCCCACTATAATTATCTTATCTGAGCTAAGCACTAAGTCAGACAAAAGGTCTGAAAATTCACAGAGAAACTCACAGTAACGACCAGGTGGACGATAGATAATAACAAATAAAACTGGTTTTTGGGACTTCCAATTTGGATGGACAAGACTAAGAGACAAGCTTTCAAATGAATTAAAGCTCTGTCTGGGTTTTTGATTAATTAATAAGATGGAGTGGAAGATTGCTGCTAATCCTCCGCCCCGGCCCGTGCTACGAGCATTCTGACAGTTAGTGTGACTTGGGGGTGTTGACTCATTTAAACTAACATATTCATCCTGCTGTAACCAGGTTTCTGTAAGGCAGAATAAATCAATATGTTGATCAATTATTATATCATTTACTAACAGGGACTTAGAAGAGAGAGACCTAATGTTTAATAGACCACATTTAACTGTTTTAGTCTGTGGTGCAGTTGAAGGTGCTATATTATTTTTTCTTTTTGAATTTTTATGCTTAAATAGATTTTTGCTGGTTATTGGTAGTCTGGGAGCAGGCACCGTCTCTACGGGGATGGGGTAATGAGGGGATGGCAGGGGGAGAGAAGCTGCAGAGAGGTGTGTAAGACTACAACTCTGCCTCCTGGTCCCAACCCTGGATAGTCACGGTTTGGAGGATTTAAGAAAATTGGCCAGATTTCTAGAAATGAGAGCTGCTCCATCCAAAGTGGGATGGATGCCGTCTCTCCTAACAAGACCAGGTTTTCCCCAGAAACTTTGCCAATTATCTATGAAGCCCACCTCATTTTTTGGACACCACTCAGACAGCCAGCAATTCAAGGAGAACATGCGGCTAAACATGTCACTCCCGGTCCAATTGGGGAGGGGCCCAGAGAAAACTACAGAGTCCGACACTGTTTTTGCAAAGTTACACACCGATTCAATGTTAATTTTAGTGACCTCCGATTGGCGTAATCGGGTGTCATTACTGCCAACGTGAATTACAATCTTACCAAATTTACGCTTAGCCTTAGCCAGCAGTTAGCATGTTCGCATAGATGAGCATTTGAAAAGAGTGGAAGTTAGCTTTGACCGCGTGTGATGTGCGTGCATGCTGACATCCATGACATGTCTTGTAAATAATTTCAGAGGTTACAAAAACAGCATTTTCAGTTTTAGAAGAGTTTACTTTTTGCTAGCTTTTCCATAATATATGAGAATGATGTTATATTTACACACAAACATAGCTCAGTTAGCAGCTAGCAAGACCAGCCAGTGACGTCACCATGTAAACGTCCGCAAAATGTCTTGTAAATCACTTCAGAGGTGTTTTCAGAGGTGTTACCCCTGCCCCTCAAAAAAAGAAAAAAAAAAAAGAGAAAAAAAAGGATTTGCATGATTCATAGTATAAAAACAGGAACAGAATGTGACTTTTTAAACTCTTAAAATAGGTCAAGGTTAGCCATCTTTGAACTTATCCAAGGTCTGGTTTCTTAAGAATGTTCCTTGTGAATTTGAAGACTCTATTGCATCAAACAATGAAAGTTACAGAACAAAAAGAAACACAATGAAACAGAAGCTACGAGCTAAGGGCTTAGAGAGTGTTGAACACAGGAAGAGTGGAAGAGCAGAAATGAGCCGAAAAAAAAAAAAAGCAAACAGAAAAGAGAGTTTCTTTGTGGGTTATTTTAAAGAGGCTATGCACCTGGTCATAGATTGGCACAAGGAGATTATTCTACAAAGCAGGTACACTACAAGAGAAAGCTCTGTGACCCACAGACTTTTTATTCACTGTAGGGACACTAAGTAGTCCTGCACCCTGAGAACGCAGAGCCCAGGCCAGTACGTAGGGTTTAAGTAGGTCAGCTAAATAGGGAGGTTCTAGTCCGTGAATAACTTTAAAAGTTAATAGCAGAACCTTAAAATGTGATCTCACTGGGACAGGAAGCCAGTGAAGACGCCAAAATGGGTGTAATGTGGTCAAACTTTCTGCTTCATGTCAAAAGTCTGGCAGCAGCATTTTGAACCAATTTGAGAGCCCTAATGCTGGACTGTAGTAAACCGGGAAAATAGAACATTGCAGTAGTCCAATCTAGAAGAGACAGCATGAATCAGGGTCTCAGCATCAGCCATAGACAGGATGGGACGAATCTTCTCTATATTTCTCAGGTAGAAGAAAGCAGTCCTAGTAATATTTCTGATGTGGAGGTCAAAGGACAACGTAGGATCAAAAATTACCCCAAGGTTCCTCACTCTGTCAGTGTGACATATGCCGCAAGAGCCTAGGCTAAGTGTTAGCTGGTCAAACTAATGTTGACCAAGTTCCATCATTTTAGCCTTCTCTGAATTTAAAGAAAGAAATTGCTGGACATCCAACTTTTTACTGAAGCAAGGCAATCCTCCAGCTTCTTGATGTGTATGAGACTACTAGCAGTTATTGGCATGTACAACTGAGTATTATCAGCACAGCAGGGAAAAGTAATCTTATAACATTGCAGAGGGCCTAAGACGGACTCATGTGGAACCCCATATTTCATCGGAACAAAGTTTGAGGTGATGTTACTGTACAGGATACAGTGAGAGCAACTGGTCAGGTATGACGTCAACCATGCAAGGGCACTCTCGGTAATCCTAAAATGATTCTCCAGCCTATCGCGTAGAATATGATGATCCACGGTATCAAACGCAGTACTAAGATTTAGCAGCACCAAAACCATAGTGGTGTCCGAGTCCATTGCTCGCAGAAGATCATTCACCACTTTCGTGAGAGCTGTCTCAATTCAATTTCAATTTATTAATTTATATCGCGCCATCTCACGACATAGTCGCCCCAAGGTGCTTCACATAACACACAATTTATGACAACACAAAGTAATTTAAAATCAAAATTTAAAATCAAAAGGGCACAATAAAAAGGTAAAACACAGTAGAATAAAAAGAAATTACAAAGTAAACATAAAACAGAATCGATTAATGATAAGAGGGTCTTCAGTCTTGATTTAAAAGTCTCCACCGTGTCAGACTGCCTTATAACTGCAGGTAGATCATTCCAAAGAGTAGGGCCACGGTAGGAGAAGGCTCTATACCCCACAGACTTTATATTCACCCTAGGAACACACAGAAGCCCTGCACCCTGCGAACGCAAGGGCCGCGCAGGTACGTAGGGCTTAACCAAGTCCACCAGGTAGGAAGGAGCCAGTCCATGAACAATTTTATAGAAACCGGAAGCCAATGAAGGGATGCCAGAATGGGTGTAATGTGGTCAAACTTTCTACTTTGTGTCAAAAGTCTGATTGTCAAATTGATGCCGATGTCTGGCTGGACCAAGAACCATCATTTCAGTCTTATCAGAAATTAAGAGTAGGAAGTTACTAGACATCCAACTTCTCACAGATACAAGGCAATCTTAATGATTTTATATGGGTAAGATTACCAGCAGTTATCGGCATGTACAATTGAGTATCATCAGCATAGCAATGAAAGGCAATCCCATAATGCTGCAGAATATTCCCAAGGGGCCCTATATAAAGTGAGAAAAGCAAGGGGCCTAACACAGACCCCTGTGGAACCCCAAATTTCATTTCACCAAGGCCAGAGGTAGTGTTATTATACACAACACAATGAGAACGACTGGACAAGTATGACGTTAACCAAGCAAGGACACTTCCAGTAATCCCAAAGTAATTTTCCAGCCTATCAAGTAAAACACGATGATCCACAGTATCAAACGCAGCACTAAGATCTAAAAGCACTAAAACCATTGTGGTTTTCGAATTCAATGCACACAGAAAATCATTCACCACTCTAATAAACGCTGTCTCTGTGGAGTGATGTTTTCTAAAGGCAGACTGCAGTGGCTCAAAAAGGTTATTCTTAGTAAGGTGGTCCACAAGCTGCCATGAAACCACTTTTTCTAGAATTTTAGAGCAAAATGATAGATTTGATATCGGCCTATAGTTTTTCAATACACTAGGGTCAAGATTAGATTTCGTAAGTATTGGTTTAATCACTGAGCCAAGCTGAGCCAAAAGCTCTCAATCTACTGGTCAATCTTCATTCCTACTCTCACCTATGGTCATGAGGGTTGGGTCATGACCGAAAGAACTAGATCCCAGGTACAAGCAGGTGAAATGGGTTTCTAAAGGAAGGTGGCTGGTGTCTACCTTTGAGACAGGGTGAGAAGCTCTTGGGGTTGGCAAGATTAGATCTTACTTGTGCGAAACACCTTGAGGCAGCTTTGTTGTGATTTGGTGCTATATAAACTAAATAAATTGACATTGAAGCTAGGTCATTTGTAAGGAGCCCGGAGTAGAGCTGCTGCTCCGTTGTGTTGAGAGGAGCCAACTGAGGTGGTTCGGACATTTGGTAAGGATGCCCCCTGGGCGCCTCCCTAGGGAGGTGTCCCAGACACGTCCATCTGGGAGGGGCCTCCTGGGAAGACCCAGGACTAGGTGGAGAGATTATATCTCCACACTGGCCTGGGAACGCCTCGGGATCCCACAGTCAGAGGTGGTCAATGTGTCCCAAGAAAGGGAAGTTTGGGGTCCCCTGCTGGAACTGTTGCTCCTGCGACCCGATCCCGGATAATCAGCTGAAGATGTACGTATGCATGTGTGTATGTATGTATGGTTTAATTACTGCAGATTTGAAACTTTTAGGAACAGATCCCAAGGTTAGTGACAAATTTATCATTTCCAATACAGTAGGTACAAGAGTGGGCCACAGTTTCACAGTTAAACAGTTTCTTTGGTATAGGGTCGAAAGACAGGCTGTGCATTTAGCGAAAGTTACAAGTTTTGTCAGCACACGCAGTGAAATAATATCAAATCTGAGGCATCAGCAATGGCACACACCTCAGTGGTTCGACCTCTTCTTAAAAAACCTCACCTGGACTCATCAGTTTTATCCAATTTTAGACCTGTGTCTCATCTGCCATTTCTGTCTAAGGGCCCTGTCCCACTGGGGAGAGGATTAATTGCGCATGAATTGAGAACACAAATTGCGGGCGTTCGTTGTCATCCGCAACAAAAATGGCCAAAAATGACAAATGTCCCAGTATGAATTACGGATATATTAATAATATATAGCGAATATATGATGAACAATCACCGTTGTATAACGCATGTAGTGAGAAAACGGATCCGACGCACTGTGATTATCACGGCAGTATTACGGGTGTATTATGAATGCATCGCGCACGTTTTGCACGTGCACGGCATCTGCATTGCTGTCATAAAAGAAGTGCACTCGGGCCGTCGGCATCACTATTCACACCATCAATACAGCCTCTGGAGCAACTGCTGGACTTGGACAAGTTGATCACAGAGTTAATGTTCTTGTTGTCATGCGAGGGTTAACTGTTCATGAGTTTTGGAGTGAGAGGGGGGAAGCCGCTCCAGGTGTGACGGTGTTTTTTTTTTTTTTTTTGAGAGTGTCAGAGCAAACAGAGACTTCAGCGTGAGTTGCACCTAAACAGCAACTCTTCCTTTTGTTGGTGTTAAATAAAAGTCCTGAAGGAGACCCGAGGTCCACGGCTGACTTCTCTGCAGCTGGGGCTTTACAGTATGTTGATCAGCGGCAGCAGCTATTACATCTTTCCCGGTTTCCCGGTTGGAACATTTTATTGGCATTCATGGTACTGCAGTTAAGTGGTTTAGATCATATTTGGCTGAAAGGAGCTTTTCTGTCATGATTGGGGACCTCTCCTCATCAACTGCTCCTCTGTGCTGTGGAATGCCGCAGGGATCTGTCCTTGGGCTGATTCTATTTTCTTTGTACATTCTGCCATTGGGGTCAATTATAACCCAGCACAACCTGTCCTTTCATTGTTATGCAGATGATCTGCAAATCTATCTGCCTGTGAGGACTAATGGGAGTGATGCTTTGTCATCATTATTTAATTGTATTCGTGATGTAAAGCAGTGGGTGTCCCAAAACTTCCTTTACCTGAATGATGGTAAAACTGAGATCATGGTGTTTGAGCGCTCTGGCATACCAAATGTGGTAACACCAAATTTTGGTGCTTTGGCTAACTATGTAAAACTAGTTGTCAAGAATTTGGGAGTGATATTTGACAGCTGTTTGAGGTTCGATCAACAGATAAATTCTGTTGTCAAAGCTAGTTTTTTCCAACTTCGCCTTTTGGCTAAAATAAAGCACTTTCTCAGTAGACGTGATCTTGAGACGCCATTCATGCTTTCATCAGCTCCAGACTCGATTATTGTAATGCACTTTATTCGGGCATTAATCAGTCGTCTCTTGCACGTCTCCAGTTGGTGCAGAATGCTGCTGCTCATCTTTTGACAAACACTTTTAGACGTGAGCATATTACGCCCGTCCTGTACTCACTCCACTGGCTTCCAGTTCGTTTTAGAATTGATTTTAAAATTTTAATGTTTGTTTTTAAAGCTATTTATGGCCTTGCACCTCCCTACTTGTCTGAAATTTTAACTTTGCGCACCTACAGTAGGACATTAATGGCATCTGGCCAGCTTTACTTAAATTTTCCAAGGTCAAGATATAAATGCTGGGGTGATCATGCTTTTGCAGTAGCTGAACCCAGACTGTGGAACGAGCTACCTCTGGAGTTATGTACTATTCCTGACCTAGCACTTTTTAAATCTAAGTTAAAGACTTATTTATTTAAACTGGCTTTTAACACTTAGTGGGGAGGTGACATGTTCTTTTTTTAATGTGTTGTTTAAAAATTTTATTCTATATGTGTTTTATTTTTGTGAATTTGTGTTTTTAATGTTAAGCACTTTGGACACCAGTCAGTGCTGTAAAGCGCTTTATAAATAAATGTTGAATGACTGATTGATGATTTGTGGACATATTATTGCATGTGGTTATTTCACAGTGTTATTGTACAGTCTGACAGCAGCAGGGAGGAACGACCTGTGGTATCATTCCTTCTTGCATTGAGGGTGCCTCAGTCTGTCACTGAACGAGCTGCTCAGCTCCACTACAGTCCGTTGCAGAGGGTGAGAGGAGTTGTCCATGATGGATTTGAACTTGGCTAACACCCTCCTCTCAGCCACCTCCTCCAAAGAGTCCAGAGGACAGCCCAGGACAGAGCTGGACTTCCTGACCAGCTTGTTCAGTCTCTTTCTCTACTGCTCTGTGCTGCCCGGGGCCCAAGAGACGACAGCATAGAGGAGAGCTGAGGCTATGACAGAGTCGTAGAAGGTCTTAAGCAGAGGCCCGCTCACTCCAAAGGATCTCAGTCTCCTCAGGAGGTGGAGGCGACTCTGGCCTTTTTTGTACAGGGCGTCGGTGTTGTAAGTCCAGTCCAATTTGTTGTTGAGGTGAACACCCAGGTATTTAAAACTGTCCACAGTCTCTATGTCCTCCCCCTGGATGTTCACCGGTGGGTAAGGTGATGGTTTCCTCCTGAAGTCGATCACAATCTTCTTCGTCTTACTGGTGTTGAGACACAAGTGGTTGCGCTCACACCGGTCCACAAAGTCTGTGATGACCGATTGGTACTCCAGCTCGTTCCCCTCAGACACACGACCCACAATGGCAGAGTCATCAGAGAACTTCTGGAGATGGCAGCTGTCCATGTTGTAGGTGAAGTCCGAGGTGTAATGGGTGAAGAGGAAAGGTGAGAGGACGGTGCCCTGGGGGGCCCCGGTGCTGCACATTACCACCTCAGACTGACAGCTACGTAGCTGCATGTACTGTGGGCGGTCAGTGAGGTAGTCGATGGTCCAGGCGGTGACGTGTCCACCCACTCCTGCGTCTTCCAGCTTCCTCCGCAGCAGCGCCGGTCTGATGGTGTTGAAAGTGCTGGAGAAATCAAAGAACATGACTCTCACAGTGCTCCTGCCAGTCTCCAAGTGGGTGAGCGCCCACTGTAGCAGGTAGATGACAGCGTCATCTACCCCGATGTTGGGCCTGTAGGCAAACTGCAGCGGGTCCAGGCTGTTGCTCACCATGGTGCGGAGGTGGGACAGGATGAGCCGCTCCATGGTCTTCATGAGGTGGAAGGTCAGGGCAACTGGTCTGTAGTCGGCCGGTTCCTAGGCGTGCGGTGTTTTGGAAACCGGGACCACACAGAAGGTCTTCCACAGGGTGGGGACCACCCCCAGGCTGAGGCTCTTGTTAAAGATGTGGCTAAGGACCTAACAGAGCTCTATCTGCACAGGTCCTCAGCAGCCTCGGGGAGATCACATCAGGTCCTGCCGCTTTCCTCTGCTTCAGCCGCAGGAGCTGGCCTCTCACCTCAGTTGGAGTGTTGGATTTATGTATATATGGATATGTTAGTTATCACACATTCTTTTATTATACATTCTTTTATTCTATATTCCTTTATTATACATTCTTTTATTAATATTTTAGTAATAGAAATGAACTCATTGTATCTGTTAGAAGTCTGTTGCTGACTTCTTGATGACCTCTTGATAAAGTATGTTACAAATGAATGATTACATGAGTTGTTTTTATCCTTGCAGTTAGAGAGAAAGAGGAACTTAAGTGATGTCGCAAAGCGAGGTCAGAAGAGTTGATGTCCAAAACAACTGATCAAACAATTAAAGATATAATAAAAGAATGAAATAAATAATAAGGAATGAAAATGTTTGTATATGATCATATTAATTGCTTTTGTGCAAAAGAGAGTTGTAATGGAAAGATTGAATATGATTCTAAAAGAAAGTATGCTGTACTGCAAATTGTGTTACAAGCTGTGTTGCCAAATGATGTTTCTACTGCACGCATGTGGTTTCAACCACAGGAAAGAACAAAAGGTTAACCGACATGTGCTGGCTGAAGATAACGCCTGAAGAATGGAGCCCAGGAGAGAAGTCCTGACCGCACCTTCCCCAAACCAGTAGCCTGAGGTCGCAGAAACCAGAAGTCGCAAATCTTGCTCAACTGTAGTTGCAAGACCTGTTTATGATTGCTCAACTGCTTATGCCACGTATGCTGACAACCGCACCTGTACGACGTCCTAATAAAAAGAGCGAGAGTGCAGCCAGAGTTTAGTGCAGTTTGGAGATTGTTAGAAGAGTTTGTCTCTGTGCTGCACTCCTCGCGAGCATTAACAATTGAATTCTACTCTCTGACTCTTATTTGACTGTTGTGTCTTTCTCTGTTACAGTTTTATGATGTTTAGGTGGTTTTAAACCTAACATTACTTTGGTCCTTCGAGCCGGAGGTCAACATACCTGAAGGGTTCCAGCGGACGAGACTGACACCAGGAAAATCCTTGGCCAAGGTACTGAGACCCTTTGACGGGACTGGCTCGGTCCGCCGGCTGGGATCCGGAAGGTTGAAGACTAATCCGTGAGGGGAAGACAGCGGTCGAGTGAGTAGAATTTTAATTGAAAAACTATAAGTGTGTGTGGTGACAGGTAGTCACATAAACGGACAGGACAGTGAATAGTGACAGGAAGTCATGTTAAAACCCTGAGAATTCTAGACAATGTCAGGTAATGTTAAACGCAGTTAAACCCCGTAAGGATGAACAGAATCCTCTAGTATCGAACTAGTTAAACTCTGTATTAGGAGGCACGGGCTCCTCTGGCGTCTAAATTAATACCAGTGAAAAAGTGTGACAGTGTAATAAAGGTGACTGAATGAGAGTGACGGGTCATTAGATCCTCCTCTATATAAAATTACGGGAAAGTAAACAGCGACCACTGGTCAGAGGCAGAGGCAAGGATTTCCCGCTTCCTTCGGGGAGGAGAAAGGGAACTCACTGGCTGGTGGAAAATTAAATTTGCTGTCCCGTAAGAAGCACATAACCAGTGTTTAGAACACTGTAGGTGTTGAAACCCCACTGGTCTAAATTTTATCTTTATAAAAAAAAAAAAAAAAAAAAAAAAAAAAGGATAAAAATAACGTAAAAATGGGGAAGTCAAACAGTAAGACACAAAGGCAGGATCCGCGGGACCGTCTAGGTAACAAAGATTGGAAATTTATGGAACAAAAAGATCCTACACATGTCTCATATTTAGACACATGGATTACAAAACATGGATTCGACGGCCAAATAAACAGACCATCATTGTCAAAATTAAGAGAATCTATTAAAAAGAAAAACAAAAATGATGAGTGGAAAATGATGAAGGAGGGATGGAACAAAATTATTGCATGGGAGGAAGCTGCAGATCAAAGACGAGAAGGTGAGAGGAAGAGTAGGGAGAAAGACAGGGAAAAACAAAACAAGACTGAAAGAGGAAATTCAGAAATTTTCTTGCACAAAAAGGAGGACGATGAAACCACCTGTCCACCCATAAGAGTGCAAGTGTATGTTGAAGAAAGACGCGGAGAAAAGGAACAGATAAATGACACCAAATCAGAATCAAAACAAACTGAAAAAATGACTGATTCTACAAAACCAAGTCTGTATCCAGACCTGGAGCAACAAACGGATGACAAACCACCAGCATATCACTCACCGCCGCCCCAGAGACCAGTTACAAGGTCCTTGACACGATCTCGAGAAATTCTGTCCCCTCCCAGTGCACCTGAAGCATCAGGGTGGGATTGGGTTAAACTAAAGGGCTCAAAATCACCACCCGTATACTCACTTGATGGTACAGAACAGTACCCCATGATACAAGTAGCTAATCCAAATGTGGCAGTGGATCAAAGACCTACACTTTTGGTCTACCGCACTTGGACAATGGACGACATAAAGTCCGCATTAACAGGGGTGGCGGATCCTCAGGAAGATGTTGAACAGTGCTGTCGAGATTTAGAAAACCTCCGTGGTTCATATAATTTAGATGGCACGGAGGTCCAGCAGGTTTATATGGGAGCTTTAAAGAAATACTGGGGGGTTGTAAAAGGGGATTGGTCACCTGCAAGTGGCGACGGCACAGCTTTACCACATAATAGCGACATACTGACCCAGCGAGTGACAGCGTTACAAAAACGAATCAAAGAAAAATTCAAAAAACAAGCTAATTATGCTGATATTAATCGTACTAAACAAAAAGACGATGAACCTTTTGAAGATTACAAGTTAAGAATGGAAAAGGTTTTCCGTGCAAACAGTGGTCTAGTACCAGAGCAGGAAGAAGGAGTATACGAACAACAACTCAAAAACGCCCTCCATCAAAACAGCAAACAGGGAGTTAAACATTGGATTGAAAAACACATGATAAATTTTCCCACATCCACGTTAGATAACTATGTTGACCATGCTATGCATGCTGATAAGGTCCAAAGTCAGAAGAAAAACACAGGGAAAACACCTGCTGTTTTCCTGGCTGACCTGACCGATGATCCAAACGAGGACCTCTATTATCAAAGAGGATACCCGGATCGTGGTCAACAAGGCCGAGGGAATTTCAAGGGAAGATTTCAGGAAGGACGCCGACACATAGAACAGAGAGGTGGACCTCCACGTTGGAGTCAAAATAGCGACAGATTCAATGACAGGGGAAATCAGAAGAGACAGGACTTTCCACCACCAACAGGGCCGCGACAGTGTTGGATCTGTAATGAGGAAGGACACATCTCTCGGGACTGTCCTCGCAGAGGACAAAACACACATCAGAGTAAATGACTAACCGACCAATCACCAAAATTAGGTCCAGACATGCCTGTTGATCTTGATCTGCAGGAACTCATGTCAGTTGAAAGTGTCCGACCAGAAATAACGCTTTTGGTGAATGGACACTCTGTGTCCTTCTTGTGCGATTCAGGTGCCTGTAAGACAACCTGTAATGTGAAGATTCCTGGTGTCCATCGCGGAAGCGAAATATATTGGGTTCGATCAGCAAATGGGAAAATTACACCAGTCCCACTGTCTGACCCAATATGGCTGCGGGACCCTGAGGGACAATCATGTTACATGCCTATTTTACTGATGCCTGAATGTCCAGTTAATCTGTTGGGCAGAGATGGACTTTGTCAACTGAGACTAGCACTGGTGCCTCAGGGGAATAATATGATTGTGAAGTGAAAAAATGATTTACAACCTACAGATCTTAATGTCCTGACCACTGATGCAACTGATAAGTTTTATTACACATTGGATATTCCAAATGTTGAACCGCAAAACTTTGCTTCTTTACTCCTAAATTGGGGAAGGGACACCCTAACACAGGTCCAGGACGAAATGTCAGCAGAACAACTCCACATAACTATGTGGTACAAAAATACGCCAGGTCCCGACTTGCAATATGAAACCACCTTACGCACTCTTCCTACTCCACGACCGTTGGTGACCTATATCTACAGTGATGGGATCTCCAACGCGGCGTGCGGAGTGGAACAGTTATCGGACGCTGTGATGCATTTGTACAAACAAAGCGGGCCACCACACGTTTCCCTGTTCAAAGATTCTGTTGTCCCTTGGCATTGCTTATCAGCACTAGTGGACATGGGACAAAAAACCACCAATTGGGTGAGGAAAACTAGGGATATTTGGGAAAGCCCTCAGACAGGGTTGACTAGGACTCAAATTTATCTTCCAATCGACACTCCTGTTGGAGTTCATACTGATGACAGCTCTGATGCATGAAATTTTGTACTAACTCAAGAAGAGCAGTCACTCCTTACGGAAATACCGCCACATTTGTGGTCTTCAGGGCCAACTGATGTTGGACTAGTCAAGGGAGCACTACCTGTAGTCATCAGGCCAAAGACTGAATACAGACCTTGTATCAGACAATATCCATTAAAACCCGATGCATTGGAAGGCATCAAACCCGTCATAGCAGATCTTATTCAAGCAAAGGTCATTGTGGAGTGTCCTGATTCACCATGCAACACTCCAATTTTTCCGGTGAAAAAGGCAGCTCCTTCCACTGGTTGGAGAATGGTCCAGGACTTACAGGACCATACCACCAATAATGCTGTAGTCCAGAGGGCACCTTGTGTACCTGACCCACATACATTGCTGAATTCTCTTCGACCTGATGCTACGTTCTTCACGGTTGTGGACATCAGCAATGCCTTTTTCTCCGTTCCTGTAGACAAGGATAGTCAGTTCTGGTTTGCTTTCACCTTTGCGGGAAAGCGATACACGTTTACTCGCCTACCGCAGGGCTATTGTGAAAGTCCCACAATTTATTCGCAAGTAATGTCTGCCAGCATGGCATCCTTTGTTCCACCAGGAAACAGTCAAATTCTCCTGTATGTTGATGATATTTTGCTGGTCTCACCCGATAAAACAACATGTGTAGGAGACACTCTTGCTCTATTATTCCACCTGGCGAAAGAAGGTCACAAAGTCAGTAAGAATAAATTGCAGTTGTGGAAAAATGAAGTAAAGTATTTGGGTCACAATTTGAGTTGTGAAGGACGAACAATCGTAGCAGACAGGAAAACAGCCATTCTACAGGCCCCCAAACCACTGACTAAACGACAAGTGATGTCCTTTTTGGGCCTGACAAACTATTGCAGAAGTGGGGTGCCTGACTATGCACAAATTGTGCACCCTTTAAACAGATTAATGTACACTGAAGACATTTCAATGAACACAACTGTTAAATGGACCTCTGAAGCAGAAGACGCATTTTCAAAAATAAAACAAGCATTAACCTCTGCAGCTGCTTTGGCACTTCCAAATTATAACAAAACTTTTGTACAAATGATTGACTGTAAGGGCCACTTTATGACTTCCGTACTCACACAGCAACATGGAACCAAACTCCGCCCAGTTGCGTACTACTCTGCCAAATTGGATAGTGTGGCTTGCGCCCTCCCCCATTGTGTACGTGCTGTTGTGGCAGCATCAATGGCTGTGGAATGCAGTGCTGGCGTAGTCCTCTTCCACCCACTAATCCTCAAAGTGCCACACGCAGTGTCGGCATTGCTGCTACAAACCAACATGACCTTTTTATCACCGGCACGCCATCTGTCTTGCATGGCCACGCTGCTGTCCCAACCGCATGTCACAATCGAACGATGCACCACACTGAATCCTGCAACTTTGATTCCACTTCCTGATGACGGGGAACCACATGACTGTCTAGATTCGACTCAGACTGTAGCAAAATCCAGACCGGACTTACAAGACACGCCCCTGACACTTGGCGATGTAGTTTTCGTGGATGGATCTTCTAGGAAGAATGATATGGGCATAACTTTAACAGGTTATGCTGTAGTCACAAATACTCGCGTTCTGCGAGCCGAGCGCCTGCCACCGCATTTCTCGTCTCAGGCTGCAGAGCTAATTGCTCTCTCACATGCCTGCACTTTATATAAAGACAAACCAGTCACTGTTTACACTGACAGTCAATATGCATTTGCGTCCGTTCATGTATTTGCTCAACATTGGAAAAACAGGGGGATGGTGACCTCCACTGGTAAACCTGTCACACATGGAGAACAACTAAACCGCCTCCTGGCTGCTGTTCAGTTACCCTCCAAAATTGCAGTATGCAAATGTGCAGCTCACACAGGGAAATCTGACTCTGTATCTCAAGGAAATCATTATGCAGATATTTCTGCAAAGGCTGCTGCAGCAGGAGAGCTTAGTGTACTCCATGTTGACCCAGTACAGGACGTCACACTTCCTGTTGACAAAAACAGTTTATCTTCTCAAGTTCTCTCTGATATGCAACATCAGAGTTCAGATGTAGAAAAGGACTTATGGACTAAACGTGGAGCTACTATCCGTGATGGCATTTATTGCTGACCATTGGGGAAACCCATTTTACCTAAAAATTTGTATAGATGGGCTGCCATATTGAGCCATGGAATTTCTCATGTCTCAACGGGGGGGATGATGAGCCAGATTAATGCCATCTATACAACCTTTGGATTTAACACGTACTCTAAACATTTTTGCAGAGCATGTCTCACGTGTGCCAAACACAACTCCCAAGGCAATTTGAGACCTAAAAGAGGAAAATTTCCCACTCCACAATATCCTTTTCAGGTTATACATATGGACTACATTCAACTAAGTAAAAGTGAGGGCAAAGAATATTGTTTAGTAATTGTGGATGCCTTTTCCAAATGGGTAGAACTTTTTCCAACCAAACGACCTGATGCATTGACTGTAGCCAAATCGTTATGCAAAAACATCATACCCCGCTATGGCATACCTGAACGAATCTATAGTGATAATGGCGCTCATTTTGTAAATGAAGTTATTAAAAACATAGGAACTATGTTTTGCATTGAACTAAAAAACCACTGTGCGTACCACCCTCAGAGCGCAGGATTAGTAGAAAGAACAAATGGAACAGTAAAAAACCGACTCAAAAAGACAATGGAAGAAACAGGGAGACCATGGACTCAGTGTCTTGAACTAGTACAGCTGTACATGAACATCACTAGTACTATAGGATTGACACCATTTGAGACCCTTTTTGGAAGACCATTTAAATTGCCTCACTTTAAAAGTCCCTGGGACATAGAAGATGAACCTAACCTAGCAGATTATATGAGAAAAATGCTCGAGAAACAGAAAATACCCACTGACGAAGAAACCCCCATCTCTCCACAGGACGACCTGTTGGTGAAACCGGGTGACTGGGTTCTAATCAGGAGCATCAAGAGGAAATGTTGGCATTCACCTAAGTGGGAAGGACCATATCAGGTCCTGTTGACAACCCCAACAGCCCTTAAAATAGCAGAGAGAGGAACTTGGGTACACCTCACACATGTTAAAAGGGTCATCTGGGCAAACCCGGTAATCAAGTAAGGGAAGTGAAGCAAAGTCTGGTAATAGTGTGGGATTCTGGTGTTAAGATCCAGGGTTGACACGAAAGCCAGTGAAGTTTTTACTGCCACTGACCTGAACTTAGGCTGACACCGGCTTTGACAAGATGGCCTTACCTAAACTGATGTGTATCACAGGAAGTATACAGGTGGTACTCCTGTTACTTATCTATTGGGGATGGTACTCATGGATTTCACAACGGTACTCGTGTAAAAAAATACCCCTAAGGGGGAAATTGGCTGAAACTTGGACAATTGACACTGTAAATAGAACTGAACAGGTGATCCATGAGTATGATCCTACGGTTAACAATTATGATTATGACCCTGCAATTGATAATTATAATCGCAACAGAGTGAGACGCTCTTTTTGTAGGGGAGGATGTACTGGGACTGCTGGGGCCAGACAGTTCACTAATCCTTGCTCCCCGACTACAACTGATACAGTCATTACCAGAGACCTTTATGTCTGTTACAATGCCACTCAGTTTGTTTCAAAAATTGTTATACCTTTTTCAATCATACGGGTGGGAGGACAGGCCACTCCAGAAATGAGTTCCGGCACTCACTGGAAATGGCATGAATGGTATCTCTCCAGTGTTGATTGGGACCAAGATTGGGGAACAGTTTTTACGTATACTGGTAGTGACTGGACACCATATCCTACCACCCAGCATGCCAAAGAGTGGAAGCGTAGACTAACTCTGACTCGACATGATAACCATCTCCTGCTGTCGTTCAATACTACCGATCAGCCGCTTCTAGAAAAACCTCCCAGAATACACTCATATACAGAGGCATCTTGTTATCATTTAACATTATTTGTGTACAGGCCCGGTGTTTACACTGACCCACATACCGACTTCTCAATTTGTACTAACATAACAAAACGAACTGACTCTTCTCCGATGACACCCACAGCGGTAGGACTGTCATTGGGTCCACAAACGTCTGTGACAAAAATTCAGATCATAAATGGGAAAATTGAAACCGATGATTGGTTTTTGGTGACCACAGGAATTAGTGGACAAAGAAACAATTGGTTGCTCATGGCAGAGCAGGCAGCAAAACCTGCCAAAAAAGACTGTGTAGTGTGCTTAGGGCCTCGTCCAATACTGCGTGTAGTACCAGCCCCTTTGACCTCCGATTGTTTGCTTGAAATTATGGTGAACACGTTCATTCCTTTGAATCACAGGTGCATAAGTTGGGATACCATCTATCCTGTGGCCAACATGGCCAAGATTAAACCCCTGTTCTCTGAAGATGTGGCAGAGGGAAATTTTACCTGTGTTAAGCTTCCAGGTACTGGTCAAAAGTTAGGGGAACTAAATGAGACCGTGTGGTGTAGCCACACTCTCACACCACCAAGCCCTTTTAAACCCATTGCTAGAAGTGATGTGTGGTGGTGGTGTGGAGATAATAGGATTTTTGATAGATTACCAAACGATGCCTCGGGTCACTGTACTCTAGTATCATTCCTTTTGCCTGTACAAGTGTTGCCCATGACTGTTGAAGAACTAACTTTAAATGCCAAAGCAGTCATCCCTGAACATTGGACCTGCACTAAGCGAAACGCATGGAAGACTGCTGGAGATCCAACTTACATTGACGCTATAGGGGTCCCTAGAGGGGTTCCAGATGAGTATAAATTAGCTGATCAGATCGCAGCTGGTTTTGAATCCTCTATTTGTTGGTGGTGTACTGTTAACAAAAATGTGGATAGGATCAATTACATCCATTACAACGTTCAAAGATTAAGCAATTGGACTGAGGAAGGATTCCGAGCAGTGCGCTCCCAACTAGCCGCCACATCCTTGATGGCGTTCCAGAACCGTATAGCCCTTGACATGCTGTTGGCTGAAAAGGGTGGGGTTTGCGCCATGTTTGGAGAACAGTGTTGCACGTTCATTCCAAACAATACAGCGGCTAATGGCAGCCTGACCCTGGCTATCGAGGGTCTGCGCACCCTGAATCATAAAATGAAGGAGCACAGCGGAGTTAACACTGCGTTTTGGGACTCGTGGTTGGATATGTTTGGGAGATATCGCACGTTAGTCTCATCTGCACTCATCTCTATTGCTGTCTTTGCTGCTATTTTGACCTTGTGTGGATGTTGTTGTATACCCTGTCTACGATCTCTAATCACTAGAATGATCACCACTGCCATCTCACCAGCAGGAAAAGACAATGCTCAGATGTACCCCCTCTTAGGAGACAACCCTGACACAGATGATAAAGAAGGCTGCTGTCATGATGACTTCGATGACAGCGTGCACTTGCCCGACCTGTTCCCAGACCCAGGTGACTACGGTGAACCTGATGACGACGATGACCTCCAAGCCTCCCAAGTGTAAATGCATCCTTACCACTGTTGGATGATCCCGCAACTGAAAATCTGAAAAGAAGTGGTTGTTAGAATAAATTTTGTTCATGGGTGAATGTTTTATACCGTAAGAATGCATGATAAACAGGGGGGAAATGTTGGATTTATGTATATATGGATATGTTAGTTATCACACATTCTTTTATTATACATTCTTTTATTCTATATTCCTTTATTATACATTCTTTTATTAATACTTTAGTAATAGAAATGAACTCATTGTATCTGTTAGAAGTCTGTTGCTGACTTCTTGATGACCTCTTGATAAAGTATGTTACAAATGAATGATTACATGAGTTGTTTTTATCCTTGCAGTTAGAGAGAAAGAGGAACTTAAGTGATGTCGCAAAGCGAGGTCAGAAGAGTTGATGTCCAAAACAACTGATCAAACAATTAAAGATATAATAAAAGAATGAAATAAATAATAAGGAATGAAAATGTTTGTATATGATCATATTAATTGCTTTTGTGCAAAAGAGAGTTGTAATGGAAAGATTGAATATGATTCTAAAAGAAAGTATGCTGTACTGCAAATTGTGTTACAAGCTGTGTTGCCAAATGATGTTTCTACTGCACGCATGTGGTTTCAACCACAGGAAAGAACAAAAGGTTAACCGACATGTGCTGGCTGAAGATAACGCCTGAAGAATGGAGCCCAGGAGAGAAGTCCTGACCGCACCTTCCCCAAACCAGTAGCCTGAGGTCGCAGAAACCAGAAGTCGCAAATCTTGCTCAACTGTAGTTGCAAGACCTGTTTATGATTGCTCAACTGCTTATGCCACGTATGCTGACAACCGCACCTGTATGACGTCCTAATAAAAAGAGCGAGAGTGCAGCCAGAGTTTAGTGCAGTTTGGAGATTGTTAGAAGAGTTTGTCTCTGTGCTGCACTCCTCGCGAGCATTAACAATTGAATTCTACTCTCTGACTCTTATTTGACTGTTGTGTCTTTCTCTGTTACAGTTTTATGATGTTTAGGTGGTTTTAAACCTAACATGGAGTCACAGTGAGGGGGGAGGGAGGGGTGCTGAGGTGTGAGCTGAGGTGGGCTGGTGCTGAATACAGTCCGGGGAGAGGAGGGACAAAGTCCGTGGTGCAGTGGAGGTGGCCGGGGGAAGAAGGTGGGGGGCCTGAAGGACTGGAGGCTGGAGACGTGTGGAGAGCCGAGAGCAGGCAGGGGGCCAGGTGTGGAGGAGCCAAAACGGTTAAAGTAACAGTTTAGCTCCTCTGCAAACCGAGAATCTCCATCTGCAGTCCTACTGGCACCCTACCCAAATCCAGAGGCGGTCTTGAGGCCTCTCCACACATCCCTGACGTTGTTCTGGGCCAGCTGCTCCTCCATCTTCCTTCCTGCCCAGATCCTCCACTGGAGTTCCCGTTGGACTCTACGCTGCTCCTCTCTCTCTCTCCTGAGTTGAAAGCCCTCTTCTTCTGGTTCATCAGGACCTTCAGCTCAGGGGTCACCCAGGGGTGGTTGTTGGGAAAGCACCGTACCCCCCGGGAGGGCACAGTGCTCTCCACACAGAAGTTCATGTAGTCAGTGACACACTGGGTCAGGCCGTTGATGTCTTCTCCGTGAGAGTTTTGAAACATGCTCCAGTCTGTGGTTCTGAAACAGTCCCTCAGCCTCTCATTGGCCTCTTCAGTCCAGAGTTTCACCAACCTTTTCTGCCATGCACTGTGATCCAAGCGTCCGAGCGGGGGGAGAGGGGCGGAGGTGTAAGCGTCCTCCACATTAGCATAAAAAAGATCCAGTATTCTATTGTCCCTGGTTTTACATGTAATGTACTGGGTGAACGTAGGGAGGGTGGCGGAGAGGGAAGCGTGGTTAAAGTCCCCGGTGATGGAGGAGAGCATGGGGTGCTGTGTCTGCAGCCGTGTAACTGCACTGTGAACCCGCTCACAGGCAGCGGTGGCATCTGCAGAGGGAGGAATATACGTGCAGAGCACAATCACACTCCCAAACTCCTGTGGGAGATAGTACGGCCTCATGCTCACCGCGGGTAGCTCCATGTCCGAGGAGCAGATCTGATCCTTCACGTGAACATGAGCTGCGTTACACCATCTCTCACTCACATAAACAGCGAGCCCCCCTCCTCTTTTCTTCCCGCTCTCCACCAGCGTCCTGTCCATACGGATAAGTACGAAGCCGACCATGTTAATAACAGAGTCCGTTACATGTCCATCCAACCACGTCTCCGTGAAGCCCATTGAGACTGCAGCCCCTATACAGCCTCTGGAAATGGGTTACCGCTGCTAGCTCCTCGGTCTTGTTGCGGAGAGACCTAACATTCCCCATGACCACAGATGGAATATAAGTCCTTCTCTGTTTCGTACAGCCACCCCTGCAGCCTCTCTGTCTCCATTGTATGTCTGCAGGTATGTCCAGGTGCTCAGCATGGTAGGGACCTGACCCACTGTACATAGAGTCTCTTAGTCCAAGTGGAACTGTTAAAAGTGTTTTTCACTGCTCAACCACAACACTCCAGGCTTATCTAGCTTCAAGGACAAACTGCCCAATGTTTACCTCCAGAGGAATGTCTTCAGGCTCTGGTGAGATTATTTGGCTCCTTCTTATCTCAACCCACAAAGACAATAACCTGACAGACTTACACATGGACAAGACTGAAGCATGCTCCATATTTTTTTCCCTTTACCTCCCTTCCTGCTCCCTCATCACTTTACCCCATCCCGGCCACCGCTCACGCCACCTCTCCCCCCTCCGGGGGCTGCGCGGTTTTTAAGCTGCGGCAAGTCCCCGTTCCCCCCAAGCTAGCGGAGGCATGACTCCAGTTGCAGCGGCCTTCACCCACTTTACCTCAATTCGGATGACGGACTGCTTCAAGTTTAGTGCACATAAACAATGTCAAATGTATATGTGTTGTCTTTAATTTTGATGTGTGTCATTATTACAGTAAACAAGTAATAATTGTGGATTAATTGCTGTATCTTGTCTGAGGTAATTGGAGTGTAAAAGTAACTGCCCTTTTTTGGGATCAATAAAGTTGTCTGAAGTCTAAAGTAGTGCATGCTTATAGTATAGAACAGCAATGTGCCACGAGAGGTGGAATACTTCTTGTTTAGAGCTACGCCATTTTCGCACTAGACCTCTAGCCTTGTGCTTGAGGCCACGTAAATAATCATTAGACCAAGAAGAGTATGTTTTTTGGTGGGAGGGCATAGTTTTAATGTAGGCAGAGCAATCATGCTCAATGTGTTTGTGATCGTTAAACTGTGTGATCATGTGACGCTAAGATATCAGGCAGTTTGGCTCCAAGTTAATTTGTAGTTGAGGGAATTGATGTATCGCTGTGATGATAAATGAGCGTCTTGTCTGAGTGGACAAGGCAAAGACACTGTAAACTGAGTGAGTGATCTAAAACCACAGACACAAGAGACACAATATCAATATTTGAAACAGTCATACCAAGAGAGAGGACCAAATTCAGGGTGTTTCTACTAATGTGAGTCAAATCCCGAATGCATTGCTGGAATCCTAATACATCTACAATGTCCATAAATGATTTGCAGAGGGGTCAGAAGCCTTTGTTACATGAATGTTGAAGTCAGCAACAATCAGAATGTTATCTGCATGAGTTGTCAAATTAGAGATAAACTCACCAAATTCATCAAAGAATTCAGAATATGGGCCCGGGAGCCTGTATACAGTGACAAAGTAACATGTTTGAGTTTTATACTCCTGACCTTGGCTATCGATATGTGCATCTTGAACAGAGAAGAGATCACCATCTGCATCTTTTCCCACCCTAACCTGCTGCACATCCTTTCCAGCTCTGTCCCTTTGTCTGGCCAATTGGTACAAGTCCCTTTCTCCTTTCTTCCTGTTCAACGTCTTGTACAGCTCACTGTATCCCTTTTCTCATCTTTTGCCACTTGTCTTTTCGCCTTACGCCACATCTCCTTGTACTCCTGTCTACTTTCTTCATCTCTCCGACTACCTCAAAACGTTTTCACCAACCTCTTTCTCTTTGTGCTTTCCTGGACCTCTTCATTCCACTGTCCAGATGTCACACCCAGTACCTTCCTAGTTGTCTCATCACAACATCTCACTACATTTGCAGTACTTTCCAGTTGCTTCTTCTCCATCCAGTGACTCTCTCACCTGCTCGCTAAATTTCACACAACAGTCTTCCTCCTTCAGCTTCCACCATCTGATCCTTTGAGCTCTAACTCTCTTCCTCTTCTTCACCTCTAAAGTCATCCTACAAACCACCATTCTATGCTGTGTAGCTACACTCTCTCCTGTCACCACCTTACAGTCTCCAGTTTCTTTTAGTTTGCATCTCCTATAAAGAATGTAGTCCACCTGTGTGCACCTTCAGGTGCACTCCACTCCACTCTACTCATATATGTTACCCTGTGCTCCTCCCTTTTCTTAAAGTAGGTGTTCACCACAGCCATTTCCATCCTTTTTGCAAAATCAACTACCATCTGTCCTTCCCCATTCCTATCCTTGATACCATATCTACCCATTACTTCCACATCATCTCTGTTCCTTCACCAACATGCCCATTGAAGTCTGCTCCTATCACCACTCTTTCATACTTGGGTTCACTCTCCACCACCTCATCTAACTCACTCCAGAAATCTTCTTTCTCCTTCATCTTGCAATCTACCTGTGTGGCATATGTACTGATGATATTCATTATCACCCCTTCAATTTCCAACTTTACACTCATCACTCTGTCAGACACTCGCTTAACCTCCAACACACTTTTAACATACTCTTCCTTTAAAATGACCCCAACACCATTTCTTTTCCTGTACTCATTATGATACAACTACTTGTACCCACCTCCTATGCTCCTGCTCTTACTTCCCTTCCACTTGGTCTCTTGCACACACAGTATGTCTACCTTTCTCCTCTCCATCATGGCAGCCAGCTCTCTCCCTTTACCAGTCAGACGGCCAACATTCAAAGTCTCGACTCTCACTTCCACTCTTCTAGATTCCCTCTTTTTTCTCCCGGTGTCTCTGGACACATTCTCCTCCTCCTCCTCTTCTTCTTCTTCGCCCAGCAGTAGCCTGGTTTCCCGTTTGTGGCGTGATATCGCATTGCATTGTGTTGCCCTCTTCCCCAAGTTGAAAATCTGAACTTTTTCATCTTGTCATGCTGCGATGACTAATCAGGGACTGGATATGTAGAGACGTGGAGATGTCTGGAGTTTATACTTGATGTGGACATGTCCTGTCTCTGGCAGCCAGCCTGTGAACAGGACTTATGTCCCTTTTGTCCTTTATTTCACAATTATGACAGAGTCTGAGGGGAGAGCGAGCAGCAGCACCCAGGATTTTTTTTTGTTCACATGTGCGCGCGCGAACGAATCGTCCGTGAGGATAATTTTATTAACTACACAGACGTATAATAAAACAAATGGTGACTGGTTTATAACACAATTATGACAGAATTGGAGGGGAGCGTGAGGAACTGCAGCAGCAGCCAGGTTTTTTTTGTTCACATGTGCGCACGTGAACGGGACAGGAGGTCGTCAAACTGGGACCTGGAGAGGCGAAGTACCGCTGAAAGTGGCCGTCATCCAGACGCAGCTCCTGCAGCAAATGATAAATGTGTGGTGTCGCATGGCATCCGGTGTGAACGCGGCTCAAGCACAGCGACACACTGGCCGATGGTGGCGCGTCCATCGCCAGGCGAGGGATGCGAATTTGTGGCGTTGCGTGGTGTCCGGTGTGAACACGGCATTACAGGGGTAAGTTCCGTGGATCCGAGGAAACTGATTTAACACAGCTCAGTGTCCATGGACTTATAAAACTTGCTCGTTGTAAAGAAACAAACCGCTTTGCGATAAGCATTTAAAATCTCAGTGACGATCACGATTAAAGAGTACACACTAACACCGCCCCCTCCTCCCCATGATTCACAGAGTTTTCACAGCCCTGAGTTTATAACCGCTAATGGATAGTTTCTGCCGAGTGCAGATAAAATTGCTTATCATTATGCTAGCCCCATGTTTTTGCCATGGTGCTGTGATGCAGACCACATCTGTCCCAGATCCGTGCCAGATATGGGCTGTAAATGGTTGGTCTTTTGCAGATCCAGTTCAGATCTGGTCCAGGTCTGGTCTGGTCTGTCCAGAACTGTAAAGTGGAGCCGTGCCGGATCTGGGCCAGGGTGCAAAAACTGTCTGGACCGGATCCGTTTTCAGGATTGGTACCGGATGTTGGACTACATCTGGCCCGGATCCATTTGCTGTCTGGGAAGCTTCAGATATCTGTCACTGAGACAGATGATGACTGTAGGCAGTGTGAAGCAGAAACGGGGTCATAATCTGTAAATTGCTGCTAACGCTCAGAAATGACGCAGGCATAGTGAAGGCAGGCAGACCGATTTTTAGGGGGACCAATCAGATTGTGACACCGGGCCTCAAATAAATCTGGTATGGAAATTTGATCTGTACTCTGCATCTTTATTTTGACTTATTTTATGCCGGACCCTCATCATTTATCTGGTCTTGGGACCGGAACTCAGACTGTACTGGCTGCAGAGGACAAATTTTGTTGTATGTACAATGACAATAAAATAAATTATTATTGTAGGATTATAATTAATCTCTCAGAGTTGAACTGAAGTCTTACTTTACAATCAAAGCCAGTGGTCTCCAAACTATTCCAGAAAGGGCCGAGAGGGTGCAGGTTTTCTTTGCAGCCACTGACTCCAGCAGGTGATTTCACTGATGAACTCATCCCACCTGCTCCAAGTGATGTTAATCAGTGAAATCACCTGCTGGACTCAGTGGCTGCAAAGAAAACCTTCACCCTCTTGGCCCTTTCTGGAATAGTTTGAACACCACTGATCAAAGCTTTGTTTCACTGAAATCAATAACACAAAATTTATGAACAAAATAAATTAGGAGAAGCTTCTTCTGGAGTGAAAAGTCAGCTGCCTCCTCAGCTCGGAGCAAATACCAATCAAACCCACATGCAGCAGCCAGAATCCCCTAACCCACCCCTCAGTCATTAGTAGCCTCCTCCTTGTTCTGCTGGCTCCTCCTCTTCATCACTTCCTTCAGTCCATCCTCAAAGTGGGCCACAGCTGTCTGATCCTTGGACTTCCGAGACAGAACCAGAGCCTCCTTGTAGAACCGCACTGACTCCTCCAGCTGGCCTGATGAAGAACAGATGACAGCCACCATCATCATCATCAACAATCAAAGCGTCATCATCGTGAAACCATCATTAACGTCAAACCATCATCATCACCGTCAAGAGACAGGTCATGACCCAGGCCATGAGTAAGAACACTGGAGTGTTTTTTGATGATATGAAGAAACCTGGAGCAGAACAGAGTCAGCGTGGTGACCATCTGCTTTGGTCAGACTAATAAAACACATCAAAGAATTGTCAAACACTTAGAACCAGAAATGTTACAGTTGTCATCATAAACAGACAGAATCCAGAGATCGCAACGACCAATGGCTCAAATGATGACCAGAAGGTGAAGGTTCTGAGTCCCAGTAAAATGGACTAAGCCCAGATCAGTCAATCAATCGGACATTCCCCAGTTTTCACTCTGACCCGGACACATGTCCAAACCTCTGTTTGAGGATGAATCTGGAAACATCACTCATCCATCATCAGGAACATAACCAACAGCCCACAGCTGATGTTCATGATTCTGCAGGGCAGTCACACCCTCAAATTCACAGGTTTTTACAAATTTTTACAGAGCAGAAGAAACAGAAAACAGGAATTCAAGACATCTGCTGCATTAGCTCCAGGCATGGCATCAACCTTAGACCTTAACAGTTTTTAGAAGAACTCAACCCTTTTATTTCCTGTTAATTACAGACTCACGCACTCATCTTCAACCGCTTATCCAAGATTTGGTCGCAGAGGGCTGGAGCCTATCCCAAAAGTCATAGGGCGTGAGGTGGGGTTTACCCTGGACAGGACGCCAGTCTGTCGCAGGGTCACATAAAGCCAAACAAACACATTCACACCTACGGACAGTTTAAAGTTTCCAGTCCACCAAACCTTCATGTATTTGGATGTGGGAGGAAGCCGGAGCACCTGGAAGGAACACGGGGAGAACAAGCAAACTCCATACAGAAAGGGGAACCGAACCCATGACCTTCTTGTTGTGAGGCGACATTGGTAACCACTAAACCACCGTGTTGCCCTTCCTGTTAATTACGTAATTTTTTAATGTTAATTTACTTTCTTAATGTATTTATAAATTGTTTAGATTCTTGTTATCATATACAACCCCAATTCCAATGAAGTTGGGACGTTGTGTAAAATGTAAATAAAAACAGAATACAATGATTTTCAAATCCTCTTCCACCTATATTCAATTGAATACACCACAAAGACAAGATATTTAATGTTCAAACTGATAAACTTTATTGTTTTTGTGTAAATATTTGCTCATTTTGAAATGGATGCCTGCAACATGTTTCTAAAATGCTGGGACAGTGGTATGTTTCCTACTGTGTTACATCACCTTTCCTTCTAACAACACTCAATAAGTGTTTGGGAACTGAGGACACTAATTGTTGAAGCTTTGTAGGTGGAATTCTTTCCCATTCTTGCTTGATGTACGACTTCAGTTGTTCAACAGTCCGGGGTCTCCATCGTCGTATTTTGCGCTTCATAATGCGCCATACATTTTCAATGGGCGACAGGTCTGGACTGCAGGCAGGCCAGTCTAGTACCTGCACTCTTTTACTACGAAGCCACGCTGTTGTAACACGTGCAGAATGTGGCTTGGCATTGTCTTGCTGAAATAAGCAGGGATGTCCCTGAAAAAGACGTTGCTTGGATGGCAACATGTGTTGCTCCAAAACCTGGATGTACCTTTCGGTATTGATGGTGCCATGTGTAAGTTGTCCATGCCATGGGCACTAGCACACCCCCATACCATCACAGTTGCTGGCTTTTGAAGTTTGCGCTGGTAACAATCTGGATGGTCTTTTTCCACTTTTGTCTGGAGGACACGACATCCATGATTTCCAAAAACAATTTGAGATGTGGACTCATCAGACCACCGCACACTTTTCCACTTTGCGTCTGTCCATTTCAAATGAGCTCGGGCCCAGAGAAGGCAGCGCTGTTTGTGGATGTTGTTGATGTTTGGCTTTCACTTGCATGGTAGAGTTTTAACTTGCACTTGTATATGTAGCGACGAACTGTGTTAACTGACAATGGTCTTCTGAAGTGTTCCTGAGCCCATGCGGTAAGATCATTTACACAATGATGTCAGTTTTTAACCCTCTGGGGTCCGAGGACATTTTTTGGACAGTTCACTCGCCTGGCATAAATGTTTTATTATTGCTGTTAACAGCTCTCCCTGCATCCCACAATCAAGTTTTATGTCTCTTTTTTTCAGGACAACCTGTACTTTCAAAATATGTATGCTATAGTTGTGTTTTATAAGTAGTTGTGTTTTATATGTGTTTTCCACACACATTTATTCAAAACACACAGCAAACTATAATAAACAACTGTTTTGACACTTTATAAAGGTAATTTGAGGTCTTGTGTGAAAGACTGTACAACAAAAAGGTTCAAACAATAAACACAAATGCACATTTTGAACAATATATACAAAAATGGTCTATGCGTTTTGTTTGTCTTCATGTCAAAGCAATTTCTGTCTGCCATTACACAAAGGTCACATCACAAACTTCTACTTCTACTGTGTTTTGGAGTGTTCTGTCCTGCTCTGAAAGCAGCTTTGACACTTTGGCCCATTTACACTCTGAGGAGTGGCCCTCCCCCTCGCTCCATTGATATGGTAAATGGTGCTTTATGCTGGAGCGAGACAGCTTGCCACAGGCTTATTCAATAACATTCACAGGTAATGAGGGTGGAGCATCTTTGAAACTCACACACTCTGTGTTTCAGCATGTGAGATTGTGTGAGAGGCGCTCTGTCTGCTCACTTGTGCAATGGCACAGGGCGCATTGGAGCCAACAGCCAGATGGCTATTCAAAGGGGCCAACTAGTAACACATCACTGCTAAAAACGATCATTGGTTGATCACATGAGGTAAATCTGCCCTACGACTGGATTTTGGAAAACCATGTGACGGTGAACCAATTCCGACTGGACACTCACATTGGGCCTCATGTATCAACGTGCATACGGCGATATTTGAGCGTATATGGGGTGTACGCCAAAATGGCTGCGCCACTTGGCATTTATCAATGTGGTCGTTGGCGTACGCTGCGCTGAAAATAAACACCAGGTCGAGAGGTGGCGTAAATTATACACCAAAATGAACCTGCGCTGGAATCCACATAAAAATGAATATGATCGGCCTGATAAACAATGCCATTATACAAATCAATGCATATCTTAGATAAATAACACTTTCCTGATTATACTACATAAGTAATACAAATCCCGCTTTTGCGGGATTGCTGGTCTATGGAGCACAATCTGTGGTCACAGCACTGACTGCAAAGAAAGCGCTGCTCGCCTTTTTCTCCAGAGCCTGGAGCCAGAGCAGCGCTGAGCTTAACTTCATGTGGTGTGATCGTTGTAGACTATGAAATTGATCATAACAACTGTAGTTTCGTTATTCCCTTAATTCGCCCGTGCTGCAACCAGGTTTTGTCGTCTCCATTCGGCTGTTACAATAAAATAAATAAAGAAATACATTTTAAGAATAAAGAAATCTGAAAAATTAGGCGTGTCTTATTAACTGAGCGAGCAAATATCCACATGTCAAGAATTATTGACATGTGAAAAGAGAATACAGTCCCTCGCTATAACACGGTTCACCTTTTGCGGCCTCGTCGTTTCACAGAGTTTTTAGTCCAATTTTGCATGCTTTTTTTTTTACAGTGTTCTGTGTGTCTGTTTATAAGAATCTTCTCGCCCAGAAGAAAAAAGAGCGCCAACAACTACTCATAACTGTGTTTGTCACACGGAAACAGACACCTGGAGAGAGGTGTGAGTGGAAAAAGGCGCGGCGTCAGGACGCAGAGGCGCGATCTGTGACATACTGGTCAGTCACTATTAATAATTTCTTATAAGTCCGACCTCGTACATTGATCGTTAAAATTAAATTTGTTAGTTCTAAATGCCATCATAATTATTTATAGGAAAACGTTCTATTTTTATTTCTCAAACAAATGTTTGGGCCTGAAAACAGTTTGGTCTTATTTTTCTACTAAGGTTTGAACTTTGAGAGTGTTTACACACGAGAGAAAAGTGAGAAAATGTTCATGCCTGATTGAGAAAAGTGTATAAACTGTGTATAAAGTGGTTTTTACAGCTTTGAAACGTCTATAATTGTAAAAAATAACGCTGACTACGTTGTGTTTTCGCGTATTACGGGCTATTTTTAGAACATAACTCCCGGCGATAAACGAGGGACCACTGTTAACACTTTATTGATTATATACAAACAATATTGATACAACGCCGCTTTTGACGCTCCTATTGGCAACGCGTCATGATTGGTGGAGTTCTTTTTCTTTGCTGTCTTCCTGGCTTCCCATGTTGTAAAATGAGGGTGTGTCTGAAGTGGAGTCTGAATATTTATGGGCGTGTTCATTATAATTACGATTGTTTCCACCCGCCGCATTTATCAAGGTCACGTTGGGCGTACGCCGGAAATGGGCAGGTGCGCACTGCTTGATACATGTCACGGCAACTTTGGTGTATTTCAAATTTACACCGTAAATTTATGCCACAAGTGCGCACTTTGATACATGAGGCCCACTGTGTACGTCAACACACAGAATTGAATTGAGTAAACCACATGCAGACTTAAAAGGTCTGAAGAAGAAAAGAAAAATAAACATAAAATTTAACAGACTGAAAAAGGCATGTCCAGAGCACAAAATAAAAATTAAATAAATAGAAAATTACAAGTACATAGTAGCAAAAAAGATTACATATAAAAAAGAGAAAAGTATGTACAAAACTGTGGATTTTCACATAAACAAATATTTCCCTCATTCCAGTTGTGTCATGTGACCTGGTTTGGTTCCATTCAAAGCTCTAAGAGCAGTTATGTAGAAACTGTTTTTCAGTCTGTTTCTTCTTTCTTTAATGGTCCTGTACCATCTGCTGATGGCGCAGCGCTCAAACAGACAGTGTCCAGGGTGGGACGAGTCCTTTAGGATGGTGTTGGCTCTCTGTTAAAGAATTGTAAATATACTTTATCAATTTTTAATGTCTTAGATTCTGTCTTTGATATATATAGTGAGGAAAATAAGTATTTGAACACCCTGAGATTTTGCAAGTTCTCCCACTTAGAAATCATGGAGGGGTCTGAAATTTTCATCTTAGGTGCATGTCCACTGTGAGAGACATAATCAAAAAAGAATTCCGGAAATCACAATGTATGATTTTTTAAATAATGTATTTGTATGTTACTGCTGCAAATAAGTATTTGAACACTTTATTTTTTTATTTATTTAACCTTTATTTTACCAGGTAAACCAACTGAGAACCAATTCTCATTTGCAATGGCGACCTGGCCAAGAGGCAGCGTAAGCAGACAGCACAAAAACATAACACAAACATTCATATAAAAAGACACAATGCAAAGAAACAGAATCCATAGTTACATCAAACCAAACAGGTTAAAACAGGTACACTGATCATGGACCAGAGAATGCAATGAATTTTTAAAGGTACTGATTGAAACAAACGAGCTGAGTTACGTGATAACTGTAACTGATTCCAGTCATTTGCGACGGAAAACTGGAACGAGAAGCGACCAAAGGAAGTATGGGCTTTAGGGACAACTAAATTAATTAAACTGTTAGAGCGCAATGTACGGGCAGAATTATGGATCAGAAGAAGAGAACGAAGATATAGTGGAGTTTAACCAATTAGAGTTTTGTAGATGAGAAGGTACCAGTGGACCAGTCTGCGGGAGTGAAGGGAGGGCCAGTTGACTAGTGAATACAGGTTACAATGATGAGTGTGAAATGGAGCACCAGTAACAAAACGGACAGCAGAATGGACAATAACATCTAATTTGTGAAGAAGGGTTTTAGCAGCAGACCTGTAGATGATGTCTCCATAATCAAAGATGGGGAGAACTGTCATCTTATTATAGGCCAATCTCCAACCTTCCTTTTCTCTCAAAAATTCTTGAAAGGGTAGTTGTAAAACAGCTAACTGATCATCTGCAGAGGAATGGTCTATTTGAAGAGTTTCAGTCAGGTTTTAGAATTCATCATAGTACAGAAACAGCATTAGTGAAGGTTACAAATGATCTTCTTATGGCCTCGGACAGTGGACTCATCTCTGTGCTTGTTCTGTTGGACCTCAGTGCTGCTTTTGATACTGTTGATCATAAAATTTTATTACAGAGATTAGAGCATGTCATAGGTATTAAAGGCACTGCGCTGCGGTGGTTTGAATCATATTTGTCTAATAGATTACAGTTTGTTCATGTAAATGGGGAATCTTCTTCACAGACTAAAGTTAATTATGGAGTTCCACAGGGTTCTGTGCTAGGACCAATTTTATTCACTTTATACATGCTTCCCTTAGGCAGTATTATTAGACGGTATTGCTTAAATTTTCATTGTTACGCAGATGATACCCAGCTTTATCTATCCATGAAGCCAGAGGACACACACCAATTAGCTAAACTGCAGGATTGTCTTACAGACATAAAGACATGGATGACCTCTAATTTCCTGCTTTTAAACTCAGATAAAACTGAAGTTATTGTACTTGGCCCCACAAATCTTAGAAACATGGTGTCTAACCAGATCCTTACTCTGGATGGCATTACCCTGACCTCTAGTAATACTGTGAGAAATCTTGGAGTCATTTTTGATCAGGATATGTAATTCAAAGCGCATATTAAACAAATATGTAGGACTGCTTTTTTGCATTTACGCAATATCTCTAAAATCAGAAAGGTCTTGTCTCAGAGTGATGCTGAAAAAACTAATTCATGCATTTATTTCCTCTAGGCTGGACTATTGTAATTCATTATTATCAGGTTGTCCTAAAAGTTCCCTGAAAAGCCTTCAGTTAATTCAAAATGCTGCAGCTAGAGTACTGACGGGGACTAGAAGGAGAGAGCATATCTCACCCATATTGGCCTCTCTTCATTGGCTTCCTGTTAATTCTAGAATAGAATTTAAAATTCTTCTTCTTACTTATAAGGTTCTGAATAATCAGGTCCCATCTTATCTTAGGGACCTCGTAGTACCATATCACCCCATTAGAGCGCTTCGCTCTCAGACTGCAGGCTTACTTGTAGTTCCTAGGGTTTGTAAGAGTAGAATGGGAGGCAGAGCCTTCAGCTTTCAGGCTCCTCTCCTGTGGAACCAGCTCCCAATTCAGATCAGGGAGACAGACACCCTCTCTACTTTTAAGATTAGGCTTAAAACTTTCCTTTTTGCTAAAGCTTATAGTTAGGGCTGGATCAGGTGACCCTGAACCATCCCTTAGTTATGCTGCTATAGACGTAGACTGCTGGGGGGTTCCCATGATGCACTGTTTCTTTCTCTTTTTGCTCTGTATGCACCACTCTGCATTTAATCATTAGTGATCGATCTCTGCTCCCCTCCACAGCATGTCTTTTTCCCTGTTTTTTTCCCTCAGCCCCAACCAGTCCCAGCAGAAGACTGCCCCTCCCTGAGCCTGGTTCTGCTGGAGGTTTCTTCCTGTTAAAAGGGAGTTTTTCCTTCCCACTGTAGCCAAGTGCTTGCTCACAGGGGGTCGTTTTGACCGTTGGGGTTTTACATAATTGTTGTATGGCCTTGCATTACAATATAAAGCGCCTTGGGGCAACTGTTTGTTGTGATTTGGCGCTATATAAAAAAAAAATTGATTGATTGATTGATCTTGACCAGGAGGTGTTTGGCAGAGTGAGTGAGTGAGGATTTATTGCGAAAAAGAAAGCTGATACGGGATTTGACTTTTGTTAGAACTGTATAGCACCTTCAACTGCACCACAGACTAAAACAGTTAAATGTGGTCTATTAAACATTAGGTCTCTCTCTTCTAAGTCCCTGTTAGTAAATGATATAATAATTGATCAACATATTGATTTATTCTGCCTTACAGAAACCTGGTTACAGCAGGATGAATATGTTAGTTTAAATGAGTCAACACCCCCGAGTCACACTAACTGCCAGAACGCTCGTAGCACGGGCCGAGGAGGAGGATTAGCAGCAATCTTCCACTCCAGCTTATTAATTAATCAAAAACCCAGACAGAGCTTTAATTCATTTGAAAGCTTGACTCTTAGTCTTGTCCATCCAAATTGGAAGTCCCAAAAACCAGTTTTATTTGTTATTATCTATCGTCCTCCTGGTCGTTACTGTGAGTTTCTCTGTGAATTTTCAGTACTTTTGTCTGACTTAGTGCTTAGCTCAGATAAGATAATTATAGTGGGCGATTTTAACATCCACACAGATGCTGAGAATGACAGCCTCAACACTGCATTTAATCTATTGTCAGACTCGATTGGCTTTGCTCAAAATGTAAATGAGTCCACCACCACTTTAATCATACCTTAGATCTTGTTCTGACTTATGGTATGGAAATTGAAGACTTAACAGTATTCCCTGAAAACCCCCTTCTGTCTGATCATTTCTTAATAACATTTACATTTACTCTGATGGACTACCCAGCAGTGGGGAATAAGTTTCATTACAGTAGAAGTCTTTCAGAAAGCGCTGTAACTAGGTTTAAGGATATGATTCCTTCTTTATGTTCTCTAATGCCATATACCAACACAGTGCAGAGTAGCTACCTAAACTCTGTAAGTGAGACAGAGTATCTCGTCAATAGTTTTACATCCTCATTGAAGACAACTTTGGATGCTGTAGCTCCTCTGAAAAAGAGAGCTTTAAATCAGAAGTGCCTGACTCCGTGGTATAACTCACAAACTCGCAGCTTAAAGCAGATAACCCGTAAGTTGGAGAGGAAATGGCGTCTCACTAATTTAGAAGATCTTCACTTAGCCTGGAAAAAGAGTCTGTTGCTCTATAAAAAAGCCCTCCGTAAAGCTAGGACATCTTACTACTCATCACTAATTGAAGAAAATAAGAACAACCCCAGGTTTCTTTTCAGCACTGTAGCCAGGCTGACAAAGAGTCAGAACTCTATTGAGCTGAGTATTCCATTAACTTTAACTAGTAATGACTTCATGACTTTCTTTGCTAATAAAATTTTAACTATTAGAGAAAAAATTACTCATAACCATCCCAAAGACGTATCGTTATCTTTGGCTGCTTTCTTATGGCCTCAGACAGTGGATTCATCTCTGTGCTTGTTCTGTTAGACCTCAGTGCTGCTTTTGATACTGTTGACCATAAAATTTTATTACAGAGATTAGAGCATGCCATAGGTATTAAAGGCACTGCGCTGCGGTGGTTTGAATCATATTTATCTAATAGATTACAATTTGTTCATGTAAATGGGGAATCTTCTTCACAGACTAAGGTTAATTATGGAGTTCCACAAGGTTCTGTGCTAGGACCAATTTTATTCACTTTATACATGCTTCCCTTAGGCAGTACTATTAGCCGGCATTGCTTAAATTTTCATTGTTACGCAGATGACACCCAGCTTTATCTATCCATGAAGCCAGAGGACACACACCAATTAGCTAAACTGCAGGATTGTCTTACAGACATAAGGACATGGATGACCTCTAATTTCCTGCTTTTAAACTCAGATAAAACTGAAGTTATTGTACTTGGCCCCACAAATCTTAGAAACATGGTGTCTAACCAGATCCTTACTCTGGATGGCATTACCCTGACCTCTAGTAATACTGTGAGAAATCTTGGAGTCATTTTTGATCAGGATATGTCATTCAAAGCGCATATTAAACAAATATGTAAGACATTATTGCATTTACGCAATATCTCTAAAATTAGAAAGGTCTTGTCTCAGAGTGATGCTGAAAAACTAATTCATGCATTTATTTCCTCTAGGCTGGACTATTGTAATTCATTATTATCAGGTTGTCCTAAAAGTTCCCTGAAAAGCCTTCAGTTAATTCAAAATGCTGCAGCTAGAGTACTGACGGGGACTAGAAGGAGAGAGCATATCTCACCCATATTGACCTCTCTTCATTGGCTTCCTGTTAATTCTAGAATAGAATTTAAAATTCTTCTTCTTACTTATGAGGTTTTGAATAGTCAGGTCCCTTCTTATCTTAGGGACCTCATAGTACCATATCACCCCAATAGAGCGCTTCGCTCTCAGACTGCAGGCTTACTTTTGGTTCCTAGGGTTTGTAAGAGTAGAATGGGAGGCAGAGCCTTCAGCTTTCAGGCTCCTCTCCTGTGGAACCAGCTCCCAATTCAGATCAGGGAGACAGACACCCTCTCTACTTTTAAGATTAGGCTTAAAACTTTCCTTTTTGCTAATGCTTATAGTTAGGACTGGATCAGGTGACCCTGAACCATCCCTTAGTTATGCTGCTATAGACGTAGACTGCTGGGGGGTTCCCATAATGCACTGAGTGTTTCTTTCTCTTTTTGCTCTGTATGCACCACTCTGCATTTAATCATTAGTGATTGATCTCTGCTCCCCTCCACAGCATGTCTTTTGCTGGTTCTCTCCCTCAGCCCCAACCAGTCCCAGCAGAAGACTGCCCCTCCCTGAGCTTGGTTCTGCTGGAGGTTTCTTCCTGTTAAAAGGGAGTTTTTCCTTCCCACTGTTGCCAAGTGCTTGCTCACAGGGGGTCGTTTTGACCGTTGGGGTTTTTCCGTAATTATTGTATGGCTTTGCCTTACAATATAAAGCGCCTTGGGGCAACTGTTTGTTGTGATTTGGCGCTATATAAATAAAATTGATTTGATTTGATTTGTATTGATGTGTGATTCGAATGTAAGTGAACTGTCTAACCAGATACCGAGATACTTCAAAAATCAATTAAAAATCAATTACAGAGCCGTCGTTTGAAGTGATGGTTAGAGGGCAGCTAGAACATGGAAGAGATCTGCTAAAGAGCATGCATTTTGTTTTATTAGTATTCAGTGTTAAGGTGAGCAAAGGCCAGTTGAATATTGTTGAAGCTGGTTTGGAGTGAGGACAAGGCAGTGTTAAGACAGGGACTAGATGTGTATAAGATAGTGTCATCGGCATACAGGTGAATATTAGCATTTCATGCGGCAAGGGCAATGTTAGTAACATAAATGCTAAATAAAGTTGGGCCCAATATAGAGCCTTGGGCAACACCCTTAAGGAGGGGCAGAGGGGAAGACAAAAGACCCTCTACCCTTACAGACTGAGACCGACCAGAGCAGTAATTACTAAACCATGACAGACAGCTTTCAGGGAGGCCTATCTCTTTGAGTCTATTCAACAGTATATGATGGTCCACAGAGTCAAAGGCCTTAGCCAGATCAACAAAAGCAGCAACACAATATTCTTTGCTGTCAATGGCACAGATAATGTCATTAACAACTTTCAGAGTAGCCGAAATGCAGCTATGTCCCGCTCTGAAGCCAGACTGAACTGGACTCAGGATGTTGTGACTCTCTAGGTGGTACACGAGCTGCTTGTTGACCAGACTCTCTAGGATTTTCGACAGGCAGGGCAAAACAGAGATGGGTCTATAACAGTTTAAATCTGTGCTGTCACCTCCTTTAAAAAGAGGGGTGACAGCAGCAGATTTCCAGTTCTGAGGAAAAACACCAGACTGCAAGGACAGACTGAACAGGTAGGAGATGGGGACAGTAATGATATGACCTGCTGTCTTGAAAAAGAAGGGGTCTAATGAGTCCAGTCCAGCTGGTTTATGAGTGTCCAGTTTACACAGTTCAGCAAGTACACCTGATTCCTGTATAGGTTGGAATGAGAATGAGGGGGGTCCCGGGGCAGGTGAAGAGACACAGAGGGTGTGTGTGGACTGAGATGTATGGTAACAACCAGCTTTAGCAAAATTATTGTTAAAATACTCAATTATTTTATTTTTGTTGGTGACAATGATATGTTCATTTTATAACAGTAGGAAGCTGAGAGAATGATTTTTTGTTCTCCAAAGTTTTTATAGTGTTCCAAAATTATTTGGGGTCAGGGCCATTAAAGAGCTGCAGCTTAAAACAGTTGGATTTTGCTTGTCAAACGGACTGAGTGCACCTATTTCTTTAAGCTCTGTAAGACTGCCAATCTGAGGTTTTGTTGGATACTTTTGCCATATGCCAAAGGTGATGTTTTAAGTGAACACCTACCAACCAGCAAGAATTCTGGCTCACACAGACCTGTTAATTTTTCTTTAAGAAGCCCTCTTATTCTGCACTCTTTACCTGTATTAATTGCACCTGTTTGAACTGCACCTGGCAACTTGCTTCTGACGGATTGTTTGTTGCTGAGACGCCACTCTGAACTTCACATGGTTGTATACGCTTCTTTTATTTCTGTTTAGCACTCTTCTGGTTATTATCTACTTTGAACGTTATTTAACAACAGTCCTGAATCGCTAGCAGTTAGCATTCGCTAGCGGTTAGCATTCGCTAGCTAGGTCGACCCCTCCCCTCTCCGTCGTTACTTTTTATAGCTGTTTCTTTTTTACCCGTTTAACACTTCTGTTCGTTTTTCAGTCGAAGGTCTGTGAATTTTAAGTAATTATTTTACTCCTGTGTAAAATCTTAGGAGCAGCTAACGCGGTTAGCTTGTGTTAGTTATTTCGGACCCCCATCATCATTTTTTCATTTCATTTTTTTACACTCCTGTTAGTTAATTAACTGTTTAGTGTATTTTATAGCTGCTGCTTTTTTACCTGTTTAATACGTCTGTTAGTTTTTCAGTGTAACTGCTGTGAATTTTAATACATTTATTTGTGTCTGTGTGAGCCTTAGGAGTGGTTAGCTTATCTATTATTGGTTAGCTCGTGTTTGCTTGGCTGCATTCTTGAATTTCTTAGTCCACAAAGTACACTACAAATTCTACTTTATACCCTCTGTAAATCCTGCGTGATGTTGGAAGATAGGGTGGCTCTCTTAGAGAGCCGTGTCTGTAAGTTAGAGCAGCTTCTTAGCTCAGTGGAGTTAGATGTTACGGGCACTCCAGATGAGGTTAGTGTTGGGCCGGCTAGCGAGCCCATTAGCATCAGCTTAGAAACGCCGGCTGTGGAGGACGGCTTTCAGACTGTGGCTAGGTGGAGGAAGCCCCGTAGGGCTTGGTGCCCGGTTGTGGCACCCCGATCACACTCGCCAGTGCGAACTGTGAATCGGTTCTCCCCCTTGGATTTGCCAGATGTGAATTCTCTGAGCCTACAATTGACTTCCACTCCTGTCTCCAGGCTGAAACACTGGACTTTAGTGATAGGGGATTCTATCACCCGCAAAGTCAGGTTACAGACGCCGGCTGACGTTAAATGTATTCCTGGGGCCAGAGCTCCCGACATTGCATCTCATCTTAGGGTGCTGACGCTGCAGAAGGGAACACACACGAAGGAACATGACATGAGATATAGTCACATAGTTATTCACATTGGCACCAATGATATCAGGATGAAGCACTCAGAGGTCACAAAAATGGACATAGAGAGGAATTGTGACCTTGCCAGAAAGATGTTTCAGCACTGATTAATAGTCTCTGGTCCCCTCCCCTCCTGGGGTACTGATGAGGTGTTTAGCAGGCTGACATCGTTAAATAGGTGGCTGGCACAGTTTTGTAGACAGCAAGGCTTTAGCTTTATTGATAACTGGCCTTCGTTCTGGGGCCGCCGTGGCTTGCTGATGCCGGACGGCCTCCGCCCTAATGGCCAAGTGGTTGTTCCAGTAATAGCAAAGATTTCGTGTCTGCTACCTACAATGCGCGTGGAATGTCTCAAACCTAAACCTACTTCTAGGCATCTTATATATGCCACTCTGGAACCACCCCTAAACCCAAACAGTTTGTTGGGAAAGTGTAGGAACACGGACCCACAACAGGGGGCGCAAAAGAACGGACAATGGAGGAAGTCAAATAACAACACTTTACTGTTGTGAATAAGCACAACAAACACAACAGATTACAACAATAGACAAAGAAGTCAATTCACAAAATGTGTCACGTGGGCAGGCTCGAAGATAAGAGACGTCTGTCCAAAGCAGAACCGGAACCACACGATTTCCTCCGCCACCGAACCCCGGGAATACTGGAGCCGCCAAGTCCCGAACTCCCAGGTGGCCACTGCCTCCGCGTGTCGGATCTGGTACTGCTCCTAGGTAGAGCGATATCTCGACAAAGAGGTGGAGATGTCGTCTTGCTGATATACCACTGCTGATCAGATGATTGGTGACAGCTGTCGTAGGCGATAAGTGACAGCTGTCACCCCGGCTGCTCCTGTGAGGCGGCAGCGCCCTCTGGTGCCTGGAGCCCGCACTCCAGACAGGGCGCCCTCTGGTGGTGGTGGGCCAGCAGTACCTCCTCTTCAGCGGCCCACACAACACAGTTCAACTGTCAACCCCACTGAGGTCCTTAGGGCCCTGTCCCACTGGCGTTTAGGAGGATTTAGGAGGAAAACGACAGGGGGTCGTTTTGACCGTTGGGGTTTTACATAATTATTGTATGGCCTTGCCTTACAATATAAAGCGCCTTGGGGCAACTGTTTGTTGTGATTTGGCGCTATATAAAAAAAAATTGATTGATTGATTGATTGATTTGAGGATGGAATGCGCACAAAAGTGGCACACATCCGCCAAACAACCGCAATAACCGTGTAACATTCCTGTATGAGTCGGCTGCCATCCGAACACATCCGTGATCATCTGCAGAGGCACGCATGTCCGCAGCCAGGATTTTTGAGCGGCTCAAAAATCCTGCTGCGGATGAGATCCGCATCACTGCCTGAACACATACTGAAGACATACGCAGGACATACACAACCAACGTGCTGCATATCCCCTGTCATCCGCTGATATCCGCAACCGACGGGTTGGCGCGGATTGGCGGCGGACCGGGACAGCGTGCAAAACAGATATGATGCGTGCCCAGCACAGCCACATCGCGGTTGCAGATGGTATGTCGCGCATGCAGACAGAGTGGGCACGGATGAAGTGAGTGCATCACGGCCGCTGTGCCCCTCATGGGGGCGCCTCCGCGGTCGCCTTCACGTCTGTTCCCTGTTATATCCGCTTTTCTTCCTCATGTATTCGCTGATCCACCCAGGGACATTTGTCATTTCCGCCCACCTTTGTTGCGGACGCTCAGCTTTTGTCTCCTCATTTCATGCGCAAATCCTCCTAAACGCCAGTGGGACAGGGCCCTTAGACTGGGTCTCATTAACATAAGATTGCTGTCCTCAAAATCATTGATTAATGATTTAATTATTGATCATCACTTAGATATGACTGGGTTATGTGAAACCTGGCTTAAACCTGCATCTGTCCTCCCCTTAAATGAAGCCTACCCAACAGCATATACATTTAGTCATGTCCCTCGTGATGCAAAGCAAGGCGGGGGTGTTGCTCTTATTTATAAATCTAGGTTTAGCTTATTAGCTGTTGGCGGTTACAAATATCACTCATTTGAGCATCTGATTCTCCACTCTGCTCAGGATATTACACATTACCAAGGTCAGAAGAATAAAAATCAGCCGTATTACTGTGTCACTGTATATAGGCCTCCTGGCCCATATTCTGAACTCTTACATGAATTTGGTGCGTTCATCTCTAACTTGTCAACTAGAGCAGATAACATTCTGATCATTGGTGACTTTAACGTTCATATAAATAAGCCTTCTGATCCCCTCTGCAAATCATTTATGGAAATTGTGGATGCATTAGGATTTCGGCAATGCATTCGGGATTCGACACACATTAGTGGAAATATCCTGGATCTGGTTCTCGCACGTGGTATTGCTGTCACCAATACTGACATCATGCCTCTTACATCAGTGGTCTCTGATCACTTACTTATTATGTTTACAGTTTCACTGCCGTGTTTAGTGAAACAACAACCTTATTTATCACTGCAGCGATGCATCAACTCCTCAACTAAGCCTGAACTAGAAGCTCGACTGCCTGATGTCTTAGCCTCACTTTTGACAAATACCCAGTCAGTAGACAGACTTGTGGATAGTTTAAACTCAGTGCTCAAAATGACACTCAACATGATTGCACCACCTTTTTCGAAACCGCGCTCCCCCAAATCGCAGTCACCTTGGTTCAATGATTACCTGTGTGACCTCAAGCATGAAGCAAGAGGTCTAGAACAGAAATGGCATCGTTCAAAATTAGAAGTATTTCACCTTGCGTGGCGTGATGCTATCTTAGACTATAAGCATGCAATATTGGCTACAAAGTGGACCTATTACTCTGATTTGATCAACAAAAACAAGCACAACTCAAAGTTCTTGTTCGACATGGTGGCAACACTTATTCATGGACAACCACCTGTAGTTCGCTCTCCTTTTACAGCACAAGATTTCCTAGATTACTTTGAGAAGAAAATAGATAACATTAGGTGGAACATATCGCAGCATGCCTTAACCCAGCCACTACACCCTGCTATTGAGGTGGGCGCCACTACTGAGGTATTACCTAGATTTACAGAATTTGATAGTATCTCACTAGGCATGCTGACAAAACTCGTAACGTCAACAAAAAGCACAACCTGTTTATTTGATCCTATACCAAGAAAACTGTTTAAGGACCTGTGGCCCACTCTTGGGCCGATTGTGCTGGAAATGATTAATCTTTCTTTAACTTCTGGATCTGTTCCTAAACGTTTCAAATCTGCAGTGATTAAACCATTACTTAAGAAACTTAATCTTGACCCTAGTGTATTGAAAAACTATCGGCCGATATCAAATCTATCATTTTTCTCTAAAATTCTGGAAAAAGTGGTGTCACGGCAGCTCGTAGACTATCTTACTGAGAATAATCTCTTTGAGCCACTGCAGTCTGCTTTTAGAAAATATCATTCCACAGAAACGGCTCTCACTAAAGTGGTGAATGATCTTCTGCTTACAATGGATTCTGACACCACTATGGTTCTGTTGCTGTTAGATCTCAGTGCTGCATTTGATACAGTGGATCATCATATTCTACTTGATAGGCTGGAAAATCATTTTGGGATTGCTGGGAGTGTCCTTGCATGGCTGACGTCATACTTGACCAGTCGTTCTGTGTTTTGTACAGTAACACTACCTCTAACCTTAGTGACATGAAATTTGGGGTTCCTCAGGGGTCTGTCTTAGGCCCCCTGCTTTTCTCCCTTTATATAGCACCCCTTGGGCACATATTGTGGCGTTTTGGGATTACCTTTCACTGCTATGCAGATGATACTCAGTTATATATGCCGATAACTGCTGGTAATCTCGTTCACATAAAATCCTTAGAAGATTGCCTTGCAGCAGTGAGAAGTTGGATGTCTAGAAACTTCCTACTTTTAAACTCTGATAATGATGGTTCTTGGTCCAGTGAGACATCGGCATCAATGTGACCAGTTAACACTCAGCCTCGGCTCGTGTGTCATACATCACACAGACAAAGTGAGGAACCTTGGGGTAATTTTTGATCCTTCGTTGTCCTTGGGCCTCCATATTAGAAATATTACTCGGACTGCTTTCTTCCACCTGCGAAATATAGCGAAGTTTCGTCCCATCCTGTCTATGGCTGATGCTGAGACCCTGATTCATGTGTTTATCTCTTCTAGATTGGACTACTGCAATGTTCTATTTTCTGGTTTACCCCAGTCCAGCATTAGGGCTCTCCAACTGGTTCAAAATGCTGCTGCCAGACTTTTGACACGAAGCAGAAAGTTTGACCACATTACACCCATTTTGGTGTCTCTTCACTGGCTTCCTGTCCCAGTGAGATCAGATTTTAAGGTTCTGCTGCTAGTCTATAAAATTATTCATGGACTGGCACCTCCCTACCTAGCTGACCTAATTAAACCTTACGTACCGGCCCGGGCTTTACGTTCTCAGGGTGCAGGACTACTTTGTGTCCCAAGGGTGAATAAGAAGTCTGTGGGTCACAGAGCTTTCTCTTATCGTGCTCCTGTTCTGTGGAATGATCTCCCTGTGTCAATAAAACAATCAGATTCTGTGGAGACTTTCAAGTCCAGACTTAAGACGCACTTATTTTCCCTCTCATATGGCTAGCACACTGGTACAGTTTTGTTTTACGCTTTTTACTCTTTTAATTCATGTTATTAGTAATTGGAGCGTGCCGCGGCCTCAACTTTACCTAAATTCTGGGTCTTTTAGTGAAGCTTAGGGCTAGTGGCCGGCGATCACCTTAGTATTTCTTCTGTTTTTCTTGTTGATTAATGCTCAATCAATCAATCAATCAAGTTTATTTCTAGAGTCCTTTACAACACTCAAAGTGACCAAAGTGCTTTACAACAAAATTTAAAAACAAAACGTAATAAAAACGAATATCCAACAATAAGACCATTACAGAAACAATTATATAAAAAATGTATAAAAACAATTAATAGCATAAAGTAAAATGCCATCATGCTTCTGAGTGTTAAAAGCCAGGCTGAACAAATGCGTCTTGAGCCTGGACTTAAAAAGCTCCAAGTCAGAGATGATTCTCATTTCAGGGGGCAATTTATTCCAAAGTTTGGGCCCAGCAACAGAGAAGGCCCGATCACCCCAGTGCTTAGACCTGGACCTGGGCACCTCCAGTAAAAGCTGATTTACAGACCTCAAAGACCTGTTTGAGACACGAGGATGCAAAAGCTCAGTCAAATAAGGACGGGCCAGGCCATTAAGGGCTTTAAAGACAAACATCAAAATTTTAAAATCAACTCTGAAAGAGACTGGAAGCCAGTGCAAATTAAAAAGAACTGGGGTGATGTGCTGACGTCTTGATATGTTTGTTAAAAATCGGGCTGCAGCATTTTGCACCAGCTGGAGATGACTTAGAGATGTCTGAGGAACTCCGACATAAAGGGCATTACAATAGTCAATTCTAGAGCTAATAAAAGCGTGGATAGTTTTTTCAAGATCAGTGTGGTTTAAAAATGGTTTAACCTTCGATAAAAGATGCAACTGATAAAAACTTGTTCTTACCACGCTGTCAATTTGTTTATCAAATATAAAAGAATTGTCAAATACCACCCCAAGATTTCTTACTGTAGGTTTCAAAGACACAGACAACAAACCAGAACCTAGAAGAGCAGGGTCACCAAACAAAATGTAATCAGTTTTGTCCTCATTCAAATGGAGAAAATTTTGCTGTAACCACAGCTTTATATCAGCCATGCAGTCTGACAAACGTTTGATAGCGTCATTTGTATTTGAAGACACTGGCAGATAAATCTGCAGGTCATCTGCATAGCAGTGAAAAGACATGTTATGTCTCTCCATAATGGAGACCAGTGGTAATATATAGAGACAAAACAAAATGGGGCCCAAAATGGAACCCTGGGGTACTCCACAAGACAAGGTTGCAGCAGAGGAGGACAAGTCACCTATCATGACAGAAAATGTTCTGTTCATTAGATAGGAACTAAACCACTTTAATGCTGTGCTACAAATGCCCACATGGTGCTTTAAACGAGACAAGAGGATCCTGTGATCAACAGTATCAAATGCTGCTGTCAAGTCAAGAAGCACTAAAAGAACTGGACATTTAGCATCAAGCAACAGAGCCACATCGTTGTGGACTTTGAGGAGTGCAGATTCTGTGCTGTGTCTTGTTCTGAACCCTGACTGAAATTTTTCAAGAATAAAATTACTATCTAAGAACACTTGTAACTGTTTAAAAACAACTTCTTCAATAATTTTTGAAATAAAAGACAAATTTGACACAGGTCTAAAATTAGATAGAACAAAAGTGTCAAGGCGTGGTTTTTTAAGCAGTGGTCTCACCACAGCATGTTTGAAAGCATCAGGAAAACATCCTGAAATTAAAGACATGTTAATTAAAATCAAGAGGGACGGGCCAACAGTGGTGAACAGTTCTTTCAGTAATTTAGCAGGAAGAAAATCTAAAGGGCAGTTAGTGACCCTTATGCATTTAACAATGTCAGTGAGGGATGTCAAAGTAAAAGTAAGTCCCTTCGGCTGCTCCCTTGTTTGCACTTGGGGTCGCCACAGCAAATCCAAGGTGGATCTGCATGTTGAATTGGCACAAGTTTTACGCCGGATGCCCTTCCTGACGCAACTCCACATTACATGGAGAAATGTGGCAGGGGTGGGATTTGAACCCGGAACCTTCTGAACTGAAACCAAGTGCATTAACCACTTAGTGATGGGATCAAAATGATCAAACACTGCAGAGTGAGCAGTAGTGTTGTGTGGGCCGCTGAAGAGGAGGTACTGCTGGCCCACCACCACCAGAGGGCGCCCTGCCTGGAGTGCGGGCTCCAGGCACCAGAGGGCGCTGCCGCATCATGGGAGTAGCCTGGGTGACAGCTGTCACCCATCACCAGACACAGCTGTTCTACTCAGCACCGAGGTATATCAGGAGGACGGCGTCTCCACCTCAGTGCCGAGATATCGCCTAAGACCAAGGTAGTATTCTCTGCAGTTATACATTGCATCATCAGCTAAGACTGTTAAAACCTTTTTCAGGACTGGTGACTACTGAAAACCTCATTCTTTGGATAAGTACTCACCTTCCTGCTATACTTTGCCAAGAGGTGGAGGCGGCTTCTCCCCTCTCTGTTACTGGGTGCGTTCATCCACTCCTGTGTGTTGTTGCTCTCTCCTGCCAGCAGTACCGGATCCGACGAGCGGAGGCAGTGGCCACCTGGGAATTCGGGACTTGGCGGTTCCAGTATTTCCAGGGTTCGGTGGCAGAGGAGATCTGGGTGGTTCCGGTTCGACTGAGACAGACGTCTCCTACCTTCGAGCCTGCCCACACGACACCAGCGGATTCGACCCCAAATTGTGTTTGTTGTATTACTCGTGCTTGTTTCAGTAGTAAATCTTGTTATTTACTCTCTCCATTGTCCGTTCATTGCGCCCCCTGTTGTGGGTCCGTGTTCCTACACTTTCACAACAGGATATCTCGGCCAGCGTCATGGATCCCGAGGGGCGTCAACCGGCTGTTGAACGGCCAATGGAAGACCAAGGCGCGGCGGAGGCTTCGGGAGGGGTAATCGGTGAGTTGCAACGGATCCTCACCGCTTTCACCTCTCGGATCGACTTAATGACCGAGCAGCACGTTCTCCTAAACCGCAGGGTGGAGGCTCTCGCCGCACAAGTGGAGGCGCGCCCTTCGGGCGCCGCTGCAGCTCTCCCTCCCGAGGACCCTGCGTGCGAAAGTAACGTTCCACTGGTCGTTCAACGGTCCCTCCCTCCGTCCCCAGAAGCATACATAAGCCCTCCAGAACCGTTACGGAGGCAGTGTTCGCATCGTCTTCGCTCAGCGTCCCGTGATGTACGCGACTGATGCTAGCAAAGTAGCTTATGTGATAAATCTGCTTCGCGGGGAGGCACGCGCTTGGGCTACAGCGCTCTGGGAGCAGAACTCACGGCTCCTTCATACATACGATGGGTTTGTACGGGAGCTCAGAACGGTGTTCGATCATCCCAACAGAGGAGAGTCCGCTTCAACCGCACTACTGTCCATACGACAGGGACGTCGGAGCGCAGCTGCCTATGCAGTCGCCTTCCGCATCGCGGCGGCGAGATCCGGCTGGAATAGCACTGCCCTCCGCGCTGCCTTTGTAACGGACTGTCTCTGGTCCTAAAAGAGCACCTGGTGGCTAAGGACGAACCGCGGGATTTAGATGGGCTCATCGATCTAGTCATACGACTCGACAACCGGTTAGAAGAACGCCGTCGGGAACGAGGCGAAGGGCGTGGCCAGGCACGCGTCGTCCCTCTCCCTTCCGGGTCCGATCGAGCTCCGCCCTCCCCACGCTCCTCTGTTCCTGCGCTCCGTGCGCCTATGGCTCCCCCTGCTGACGAAGCTATGGACACGAGCAGGGCAACATTTAGGGCACCTGGAGCACAAAGGAGGCGGGCCCACGGAGCTTGTTATGTTTGTGGCTCGAGTGAGCATATGGCAAACGACTGCCCCGAGCGGTTAAACTCCAACGCCCGCCCCTAGAGACTGGGCCAGGGGTGGGCCAAAACATTCACGTGGGACACACCCACATTGCTACACGACTCCCAGTCACGATCCTTTATGAGGATTCAACCCTGAAGGCCCCAGCACTGGTGGACACGGGCTCTGAGGGGAATCTGCTTGACAGTAGATGGGCCAGGGAGATAGGGCTCCCTCTGGTGGCTCTTACCTCGCCTGTGCAGGTTCGGGCGCTAGATGGCTCCCTACTCCCACCAATCACACATAAGACACCTCCAGTAACTCTGGTGGTGTCAGGTAACCACCGGGAGGTGATCGAGTTCTTCGTGACTCAGGCCACCTCCCGTGTGGTTTTAGGGTTTCCATGGATGCTAAAGCACAATCCCCGGATTGATTGGCCGTCCGGGGTAGTGGTTCAGTGGAGCGAAACCTGCCATCGGGAGTGTCTAGGTTCCTCGGTTCCTCCCGGCTCCCAAGCTAAGGAGGAGGTCCGAGTCCCGCCCAATCTGAAGGCGGTGCCAGCGGAGTACCATGACCTCGCTGATGTGTTCAGCAAGGATCTGGCTCTCACGCTTCCTCCTCACCGCCCGTACGATTGTGCCATTGATTTGGTTCCAGGCAGTGAGTTTCCGTCCAGTAGGCTGTACAACCTCTCACGGCCGGAGCGTGAATCAATGGAGACCTACATCCGGGACTCATTAGCTGCCGGGTTGATCCGGAATTCCACCTCTCCGATGGGTGCTGGTTTCTTTTTTGTGGGTAAAAAGGATGGCGGGCTTCGTCCATGCATTGACTATAGGGGGTTGAACGAAATCACGGTTCGCAATCGATACCCATTGCCCCTGTTGGATTCGGTGTTCACCCCCTTGCATGGAGCCAATATCTTCACCAAACTTGATCTTAGGAATGCCTATCATTTGGTTCGGATCCGGAAGGGAGACGAATGGAAGACGGCATTTAACACCCCGTTGGGCCATTTTGAGTACCTGGTCATGCCGTTCGGTCTCACTAACGCTCCCGCGACCTTCCAAGCGTTGGTAAACGATGTCCTGCGGGACTTCCTGCACCGGTTCGTCTTCGTGTATCTGGACGATATACTCATCTTTTCCCCGGATCCTGAGACTCATGTCCGGCATGTCCGTCAGGTCCTGCAGCGGTTGTTGGAGAACCGCCTGTTTGTGAAGGGCGAGAAGTGTGAGTTCCACCGCACTTCTTTGTCCTTCCTGGGGTTTATCATCTCCTCTAACTCCGTCGCCCCGGACCCGGCCAAGGTTGCGGCGGTGAGAGATTGGCCCCAACCTACAAGCCGTAGGAAGCTGCAACAGTTCCTCGGTTTTGCTAATTTTTATAGGAGGTTCATTAAGGGCTACAGTCAGGTAGTTAGCCCCCTGACAGCCCTGACCTCTCCAAAAGTTCCCTTCACCTGGTCGGACCGGTGCGAGGCCGCGTTCAAGGAGTTGAAACGGCGCTTCTCGTCTGCACCAGTTCTGGTGCAGCCCGATCCTAGCCGCCAGTTAGTGGTTGAAGTGGATGCCTCGGACTCAGGGATAGGAGCGGTGCTCTCCCAGAGCGGGGAAGACCGATAAGGTCCTTCACCCGTGTGCCTATTTTTCTCGCAGGTTGACCCCCGCTGAACGGAATTATGACGTCGGCAATCGGGAACTCCTTGCTGTGAAAGAGGCCCTCGAAGAGTGGAGACATCTGTTGGAGGGAACAGCCGTGCCATTCACGGTTTTCACTGACCATCGGAACCTGGAGTACATCAGAACCGCCAAGCGTCTGAACCCCAGGCAAGCCCGCTGGTCACTGTTCTTTGGCCGTTTTGACTTCCGGATTACCTACCGTCCCGGGACCAAGAATCAGAGATCGGATGCATTGTCCCGGGTGCACGAAGATGAGGTCAAAACGGAACCGTCGGATCCCCCGGATCCCATCATCCCGGAGTCCGCTATCGTGGCCGCCCTCACCTGGGACGTGGAGAAGACCGTCCGGGAGGCCCTGACCCGTGTCCCGGACCCCGGAAACGGACCAAAAAACAGACTATACGTCCCACCAGAGAATCAAGAACTGGAGCAGACACTTCGCTGTGTGACAGCCGCGCACCCGACGGCCTGGAGTACCCACCTGGCCTGGATCGAGTACGCCCACAACAGCCAAGTGTCATCAGCCACCGGCCTCTCCCCGTTTGAGGTGTGCTTGGGGTATCAGCCCCCCTTGTTTCCGGTGGTTGAGGGAGAGGTCGGTGTGCCCTCGGTCCAGGCCCACCTACGGAAGTGCCGTCGGGTGTGGCGGGCCGCCCGCTCTGCCTTGTTGCAGGCCCGGACGAGGGCGAAGAAACATGCAGACCGGCGGCGAGCCCCGGCCCCAAGTATCGTCCTGGGCAGGAGGTCTGGTTGTCCACGAAGGACATTCCCCTACAGGTTGATTCTCCAAAACTGCAAGAACGGTACATCGGACCTTATAAGATCCTCAAGGTCATCAACCCCGCCGCAGTGAGGCTCCAGCTTCCGGCCTCACTGCGGATCCATCCAGTCTTCCATGTTTCCCGGATCAAGCCTCTTCACACCTCACCCCTCTGCACCCCGGGTCCGGCGCCGCCTCCTGCCCGGATCATCGACGGAGCACCGGCTTGGACTGTCCGCCGGCTCCTTGACGTCCGTCGGATGGGCCGGGGTTTTCAGTATCTGGTGGACTGGGAGGGGTACGGCCCCGAGGAGCGCTCCTGGGTGAAGAAGGGCTTCATCCTGGACCCGGCCCCTCCTGGCCGACTTCTACGACGCCATCCGGACAAGCCCGGTCGTGCGCCAGGAGGCGCCCGTTGAGGGGGGGGTCCTGTTGTGTGGGCCGCTGAAGAGGAGGTACTGCTGGCCCACCACCACCAGAGGGCGCCCTGCCTGGAGTGCGGGCTCCAAGGCACCAGAGGGCGCTGCCGCATCATGGGAGTAGCCTGGGTGACAGCTGTCACCCATCACCAGACACAGCTGTTCTACTCAGCACCGAGGTATATCAGGAGGACGGCGTCTCCACCTCAGTGCCGAGATATCGCCTAAGACCAAGGTAGTATTCTCTGCAGTTATACATTGCATCATCAGCTAAGACTGTTAAAACCTTTTTCAGGACTGGTGACTACTGAAAACCTCATTCTTTGGATAAGTACTCACCTTCTGCTATACTTTGCCAAGAGGTGGAGGCGGCTTCTCCCCTCTCTGTTACTGGGTGCGTTCATCCACTCCTGTGTGTTGTTGCTCTCTCCTGCCAGCAGTACCGGATCCGACGAGCGGAGGCAGTGGCCACCTGGGAATTCGGGACTTGGCGGTTCCAGTATTTCCAGGGTTCGGTGGCAGAGGAGATCTGGGTGGTTCCGGTTCGACTGAGACAGACGTCTCCTACCTTCGAGCCTGCCCACACGACACCAGCGGATTCGACCCCAAATTGTGTTTGTTGTATTACTCGTGCTTGTTTCAGTAGTAAATCTTGTTATTTACTCTCTCCATTGTCCGTTCATTGCGCCCCCTGTTGTGGATCCGTGTTCCTACACTTTCACAACAAGTAGTAACAGACTCCTCCAGATTGATACTGCAGCTTCTCAGTGCTCTCACTGACATCACTTTATCCACAAAAAGTGTAAGAAGTCCTCACAGGTAGAAACAGTGGCATTTTCAAAATGAGGGGTGCGGGGGTTCACAACCAAATTAATTGTGTTGAACAACACACGAGGGTTATGTCCATTTGTGGAAATAATGTCAGACAGATACTGGGACTTAATGCTGGCAAATTATACAGTATTTTTTGTCTTTCTGATGCCTGATTCTGTTGTTTCTCTGTTTAAGGTGCAGCTCCATCCAGAGATGGGAGTTGTATTTGTGCTGCAGATCCTCCTGTCCTGTGCACCAAAAGCATTTCTTGTATATTCTTCCGTGAATTGTTCTGTGAATTGTTCTGTAATTTATGTTTGTATCATGGCCCAAGCAGAGGGTCACCCCTTTGAGTCTGGTCTGCTTGAGTTTCTTCCTCAGAGGGAGTTTTTTCTTACCACTGTTGCTCTGGGGGGTTAGTAAGGTTAGACCTTACCTCTGTGAAGCGCCTTGAGGCAACTCTGTTGTGATTTGGAGCTATATAAAGGAAATAAATTAAAAAAAATTAAAATTAAAATTGAAAAAATTATTTCAGCAAAGCATTCGGGATTCGACGCACATTAGTGGAAATACCCTGGATCTGGTTCTCGCACGTGGTATTGCTGTCACGAATATTGACATCATGCCTCTTACATCAGTTGTCTCTGATCACTCACTTATTAAGTTTACAGTTTCACTGCCGTGTTTAGTGGAACAACAACCTTATTTATCACTGTGGCGACACAACTCCTCAACTAAGACTGAACTTGAAGCTAGTCTGCCTGATGTCTTAGCTTCACTTTTGACAAATACCCAGTCAGTAGACAGACTTGTGGATAGTTTAAACTCAGTGCTCGAAACTACACTCGACATGATTGCACCACCTGTGTTAAAACCACGCTCCCCCAAATCACAGTCACCTTGGTTCAATGATTACCTGCGTGACCTCAAGCATAAAGCAAGAGGTCTAGAACGGAAATGGCGTCGTTCAAAATTAGAAGTATTTCACCTTGTGTGGTGTGATGCTATCTTAGACTATAAGCATGCACTACTGGCTACAAAGTGGACCTATTACTCTGATTTGATCAACAAAAACAAGCATAACTTCTTGTTCGACACGTTGGCAACACTTATTCATGGACAACCACCTGTAGTTCGCTCTCCTTTTACAGCATAAGATTTCCTGGATTACTTTGGGAAGAAAATAGAAGACATCAGGTTAAACATATCCCAGCATGCCTTAACCCAGCCACTACACCCTGCTATTGAGGTGGGCGCCACTACTGAGGTATTACCTAGATTTACAGAATTTGATAGTATCCCACTAGACATGCTGACAAAACTCGTAATGTCAACAAAAAGCACAACCTGTTTATTTGATCCTGTCAAGGCATGAGTTTATCTGCTGCGGGGTTTTGATTAGTTTTTATCTGATTGGTTGTTTTCTTTTCTTTTAATTATGTTTTTGGTTGACTTTTTCCCTGTGTTGGGTTTTCTCGCTCTCTGGGATGTGGGCGTGTCTCTCTGTCTCCCTCTCTCTCTTTCTCGCCTTGGCCACGCCCTCTTTCTGGTGCCTTCTGCGCACACCTGTCTCTTTGCCTCATTATCAGAAGATATATATATTGCTCATGTTGCACTGCTTCTTCACCAGATTGATGCGCCCTGTGCCTTCTTTCTCGCCTCCGATTCCTGTGTCCATTGTCCTGCCTGCTTTTGAGTATTACCGACCACCAGCCTGTTCACTCCGACCTTGTTTAAGCCTGATGTCTATGGTACTTTTGCTGTGTTTTTTGGACTGTCTCTCCGTGTACCAACCTGTGCTCTTCACCTCACTAAAGTTTGGCTCAAACCCTAACTGCCTACCTGAGTCTTGCAAATATGTTTCAAATCTGCAGTGATTAAACCATTACTTAAGAAACCTAATCTTGACCCTAGTGTATTGACAAACTATCGGCCGATATCAAATCTATCATTTTTCTCTAAAATTCTGGAAAAAGTGGTGTCATGGCAGCTCGTAGACTATCTTACTGAGAATAATCTCTTTGAGCCACTGCAGTCTGCTTTTAGAAAATATCATTCCACAGAAACGGCTCTCACTAAAGTGGTGAATGATCTTCTGCTTACAATGGATTCGGACACCACTACAGTTCTGTTGCTTAGATCTCAGTGCTGCATTTCATACAGTGGATCATCATATTCTACTTGATAGGCTGGAAAATCATTTTGGGATTACTGGGAGTGCCCTTGCATGGTTGACGTCATACCTGACCAGTTGTTCTCACTGTGTTTTGTACAGTAACACTACCTCTAACCTTAGTGTCATGAAATTTGGGGTTCCACAGGGGTCCGTCTAAGGCCCCCTGCTTTTCTCCCTTTATATAGTACTCCTTGGGCACATATTGTGGCGTTTTGGGATTACCTTTCACTGCTATGCAGATGATACTCAGTTATACATGCTGAGAACTGCTGGTAATCTTGTTCACATAAAATCCTTAGAAGATTGCCTTGCAGCAGTGACAAGTTGGATGTCTAGAAACTTCCTACTTTTAAACTCTGATAAGACTGAAATGACGGTTCTTGGTCCAGTGAGACTTCGGCATCAATTTGACCAGTTAACGCTCAGCCTCGGCTCGTGTGTCATACATCACACTGACAAAGTGAGGAACCTTGGGGTAATTTTTGATCCTTCGTTGTCCTTTGGCCTCCACATTAGAAATATTACTAGGACTGCTTTCTTCCACCTGCGAAATATAGCGAAGATTCGTCCCATCCTGTCTATGGCTGATGCTGAGACCCTGATCCATGCATTTATCTCTACTAGATTGGACTACTGCAATGTTCTATTTTCTGGTTTACCGCAGTCTAGCATTAGGGGTCTCCAACTGGTTCAAAATGCTGCAGCCAGACTTTTGACACGAAGCAGTAAGTAAGTTAGTAATTGGAGTGTGCCGCGGCCTCAACCTTACCTAAATTCTGGGTCTTTTAGTGAAGTTTAGGGCTAGTGGCCGGCGATCACCTTAGTATTTCTCTGTTTTTCTTGTTGTTTAATGCTGACAAATTATATAGTATTTTTGTGTCTTTCTGATGCCTGATTCTGTTTTTTCTCTGTTTAAGGTGCAGCTCCATCCAGAGATGGGAGTTGTGTTTGTGTTGGCGATCCTCCTGTCCTGTGCGCCAATAGCATTTCTTGTATATTCGTAGGTGAATTGTTCTGTAATTTATGTCTGTATCATGGCCCAAGCAGATGGTCACCCCTTTGAGTCTGGTCTGCTTGAGGTTTCTTCCTCAGAGGGAGTTTTTCCTTACCACTGTTGCTCTGGGGGTTGGTAAGGTTAGACCTTACCTGTGTGAAGCGCCTTGAGGCAACTCTGTTGTGATTTGGCGCTATATAAAGGAAAAAAAAAAACTTGTTACCTGTATAAAAGACACCTGTTCACACACTCAATTAATCACACTCCAAGCTGTCCACCGTAGCCAAGACCAAAGAGCTGTCTAAGGACAACAGGGACAAAACTGTAGACCTGCACAAGGCTGGGATGGACTACAGGACAACAGGCAAGCAGCTTGGTAGAAGACAACAACTGTTATGATTATTTATTAGAAAGTGGAAGCAACACAAGATGACTGTCAATCTCCCTCGGTCTGGGATTCCATGCAAGATCTCACTTTGTGGGGTAAGGATGATTCTGAGAAAGCCCAGAACTACACAGGAGGACCTGGTCAATGACCTGAAGAGAGCTGGGACACAGTCACAAAGATTACATTAGTAACACATGATGCTGTCATGGTTTAAAATCCTGCAGGGCAGCAAGGGCCCCCCTGCTCAAGCCAGCACATGTCCAGGCCCGTTTGAAGTTCACCAGTGACCATATGGATGATCCAGAGGAGGCATGGAAGAAGGTCATGTGGTCAGATGAGACCAGAATAGAGCTTTTTGGAATCAACTCCCACTTACCATGTTAGAGGATGACAAAAACCCCAAGGAAAACCATCCCAACCATGAAGCATGGGGGTGGAAACATCATACTCTGGGGGTGCTCTTCTGCAAAGGGGACAGGACGACTGCACCGTATTGAAGGGAGGATGGATGGGGTCATGTATTAGATTTTGGCAAACAACCTCCTTCGCTTAGTAAGAGCATTGAAGATGGGTCATGACTGGGTCTTCAGCATGACAATGACCCCAAACACACAGCCAGGGCAACTAAGGAGGGGCTCCGTAAGAAGCATTTCAAGGTCCTGGAGTGGCCTGACCAGTCTCCAGACCTGAACTCAATAGAAAATCTTTGGAGGGAGCTGTACCTCCAAACCTGAAAGATCTAGAGAAGATCTGTATGGAGGAGTGGACCAAAATCCCTGCTGCAGTGTGTGAAAACCTGGTGAAAAACTACAGGAAATGTTTGACCTCTGTAATTGCAAACAAAGGCTACTGTACCAAATATTAACACTGATTTTCACAGGTGTTCAAATACTTATTTGCAGCAGTAACATACAAATAAATTATTAAAATCATACCATTGTGATTTCTGGATTTTCTTTTTTAGATTATGTCTCTCACAGTGGACATGACCTAAGATGAAAATTTCAGAACCCCTCCATGATTTCTAAGTGGGAGAACTTGCAAAATCGCAGGGTGTTCAAATACTTATTTTCCTCACTGTGTATATATATAAGGTCTTGTCTCAGAGTGATGCTGAAAAACTAATTCATGCATTTATTTCCTCTAGGCTGGACTATTGTAATTCATTATTATCAGGTTGTCCTAAAAGTTCCCTGAAAAGCCTTCAGTTAATTCAAAATGCTGCAGCTAGAGTATATACACATATACATATACACGAGGTCTATTAGTAAAGTATCCGACCTTATTTTTTTTTCAAAAACCATATGGATTTGAATCACGTGTGATTGCGTCAGACAAGCTTGAACCTTTGTGCGCATGCGTGAGTTTTTCCACGCCTGTCGGTTGCGTCATTCGCCTGTGAGCAGGCTTTGAGTGAGGAGTGGTCCAGCCCCCTCGTCGTGGTTTCATTGCCAGGAAATGGCGGAATGATTTGGGCTTTTTTTCCATCAGAATTTTTTCAGAAACTGTTAGAGACTGGCAGCTGGAAACCATTAGAAAAATTCATCTGGCTTTCGGTGAAAATGTTACGGGCTTGGTAGAGAATAAGGAGTGTTACTGTCACTTTAAGGACGGCCCCCAGCGGCTGTGGGGCGCGCCACACTCCGAAGCCGCCATCGACAGGCTGAACGACCATTTCATTTCTAAACGGATGGCTGTCTGGATCCGTGACCATCGTGTGCCATTTCTCTGGTTATCACAAGAGCTGGACCATCAACCATTTTGCCGGCAGATTTCACATTTAAAAAGAGATTTGTCATGGAAAGAGGAGCGGAGGCTTTGCACGTCACGGCGGTGCCGCATGGCGCACAGCAACGCTGTGATGAAGCCTCACGGGACATGTTCTGGCATGTCCAGGCCATGTGGAACTCCATAATTAACTTTAGTCTGTGAAGAAGATTCCCCATTTACATGAACAAATTGTAATCTATTAGACAAATATGATTCAAACCACCACAGCGCAGTGCCTTTAATACCTATGGCATGCTCTAATCTCTGTAATAAAATTTTATGGTCAACAGTATCAAAAGCAGCACTGAGGTCTAACAGAACAAGCACAGAGATGAGTCCACTGTCCGAGGCCATAAGAAGATCATTTGTAACCTTCACTAATGCTGTTTCTGTACTATGATGAATTCTAAAACCTGACTGAAACTCTTCAAATAGACCATTCCTCTGCAGATGATCAGTTAGCTGTAACTACCCTTTCAAGAATTTTTGAGAGAAAAGGAAGGTTGGAGATTGGCCTATAATTAGCTAAGATAGCTGGGTCAAGTGATGGCTTTTTAAGTAATGGTTTAATTACTGCCACCTTAAAAGCCTGTGGTACATAGCCAACTAACAAGATAGATTGATCATATTTAAGATCGAAGCATTAAATAATGGTTTGGATGAAGTAACTAATGAAAATAACTCAGACAGAACAATCGGAGAGAAAGAGTCTAACCAAATACCGGCATCACTGAAAGCAGCCAAAGATAACGATACGTCTTTGGGATGGTTATGAGTAATTTTTTCTCTAATAGTTAAAATTTGTTAGCAAAGAAAGTCATGAAGTCATTACTAGTTAAAGTTAATGGAATACTCAGCTCAATAGAGCTCTGACTCTTTGTCAGCCTGGCTACAGTGCTGAAAGAAACCTGGGGTTGTTCTTATTTTTCTTCAATTAGTGATGAGTAGAAAGATGTCCTAGCTTTACGGAGGGCTTTTTTATAGAGCAACAGAGTCTTTTTCCAGGCTAAGTGAAGATCTTCTAAATTAGTGAGACGCCATTTCCTCTCCAACTTACGGGTTATCTGCTTTAAGCTATGAGTTTGTGAGTTATACCACGGAGTCAGACACTTCTGATTTAAAGCTCTCTTTTTCAGAGGAGCTACAGCATCCAAAGTTGTCTTCAATGAGGATGTAAAACTATTGACGAGATACTCTATCTCACTTACAGAGTTTAGGTAGCTACTCTGCACTGTGTTGGTATATGGCATTAGAGAACATAAAGAAGGAATCATATCCTTAAACCTAGTTACAGCGCTTTCTGAAAGACTTCTAGAGTAATGAAACTTATTCCCCACTGCTGGGTAGTCCATCAGAGTAAATGTAAATGTTATTAAGAAATGATCAGACAGAAGGGAGTTTTCAGGGAATACTGTTAAGTCTTCTATTTCCATACCATAAGTCAGAACAAGATCTAAGATATGATTAAAGTGGTGGGTGGACTCATTTACTTTTTGAGCAAAGCCAATAGAGTCTAATAATAGATTAAATGCAGTGTTGAGGCTGTCATTCTCAGCATCTGTGTGGATGTTAAAATCACCCACTATAATTATCTTATCTGAGCTAAGCACTAAGTCAGACAAAAGGTCTGAAAATTCACAGAGAAACTCACAGTAACGACCAGGTGGACGATAGATAATAACAAATAAAACTGGTTTTTGGGACTTCCAATTTAGATGGACAAGACTAAGAGTCAAGCTTTCAAATGAATTAAAGCTCTGTCTGGGTAACAGACTAACATATTCATCCTGCTGTAACCAGGTTTCTGTAAGGCTGTCTGACGCAATCACACGTGATTCAAATCCATATGGTTTTTGAAAAAAATAATAAGGTCAGATACTTTTCTAATAGACCTCGTATATATAATATATATATATATATATATATATCTATATATATATATATATATATATATATATATATATATATATATATATATATGTATGCGATTTCACTTAATATTACTTTCCAAGTTAATCACTAAAGTGCTCACACAGTAAAATGACCTTTTTGCTAACATCAATCAATCAATTTTTTTATATAGCGCCAAATCACAACAAACAGTTGCCCCAAGGCGCTTTATATTGTAAGGCAAGGCCATACAATAATTATGTAAAACCCCAACAGTCAAAACGACCCCCTGTGAGCAAGCACTTGGCTACAGTGGGAAGGAAAACTCCCTTTTAACAGGAAGAAACCTCCAGCAGAACCAGGCTCAGGGAGGGGCAGTCTTCTGCTGGGACTGGTTGGGGCTGAGGGAGAGAACCAGGAAAAAGACATGCTGTGGAGGGGAGCAGAGATCGATCACTAATGATTAAATGCAGAGTGGTGCATACAGAGCAAAAAGAGAAAGAAACAGTGCATCATGGGAACCCCCCAGCAGTCTACGTCTATAGCAGCATAACTAAGGGATGGTTCAGGGTCACCTGATCCAGCCCTAACTATAAGCTTTAGCAAAAAGGAAAGTTTTAAGCCTAATCTTAAAAGTAGAGAGGGTGTCTGTCTCCCTGATCTGAATTGGGAGCTGGTTCCACAGGAGAGGAGCCTGAAAGCTGAAGGCTCTGCCTCACATTCTACTCTTACAAACCCTAGGAACTACAAGTAAGCCTGCAGTCTGAGAGCGAAGCGCTCTATTGGGGTGATATGGTACTATGAGGTCCCTAAGATAAGATGGGACCTGATTATTCAAAACCTTATAAGTAAGAAGAAGAATTTTAAATTCTATTCTAGAATTAACAGGAAGCCAATGAAGAGAGGCCAATATGGGTGAGATATGCTCTCTCCTTCTAGTCCCCGTCAGTACTCTAGCTGCAGCATTTTGAATTAACTGAAGGCTTTTTAGGGAACTTTTAGGACAACCTGATAATAATGAATTACAATAGTCCAGCCTAGAGGAAATAAATGCATGAATTAGTTTTTCAGCATCACTCTGAGACAAGACCTTTCTGATTTTAGAGATATTGCGTAAATGCAGAAAAGCAGTCCTACATATTTGTTTAATATGCGCTTTGAATGACATATCCTGATCAAAAATGACTCCAACATTTCTCACAGTATTACTAGAGGTCAGGGTAATGCCATCCAGAGTAAGGATCTGGTTAGACACCATGTTTCTAAGATTTGTGGGGCCAAGTACAATAACTTCAGTTTTATCTGAGTTTAAAAGCAGGAAATTAGAGGTCATCCATGTCTTTATGTCTGTAAGACAATCCTGCAGTTTAGCTAATTTGTGTGTGTCCTCTGGCTTCATGGATAGATAAAGCTGGGTATCATCTGTAGTTGTATATAAAAAAATTGATTGATTGATTGATTGAAGAGCAGCGGGCTCAGCACACAGCCTTGAGGGGAACCGGTGCTGAGTGTGAGAGCTGTGGATATGTGGGGGCCAATCCTGAGTCTCTGTGAGCCATCTGACAGAAAGTCCTTAATCCAAAGACATGTGGAATGAGATAGACCGATGTTCAGCAGGTTCATCACGAGGCCGTGGGGGACGATGGTGTTGAATACTGAACTATAATCCATGAAGAGAAGACGGGCGTAGTTACCCTGTTGGTCCAGGTGGGTCAGCGTGGTGTGGAGGGCAGAGGTCATGGCATCCTCTGTTGACCTGTTGACCTTGTAAGTGAATTGGTTTGGGTCTGAAGTGGGGGTTCGAAATGACAGGATGTGACTTCTAACCAGTTTTTCAAAACACTTCATCACCACCGGTGTGAGTGCAGCAGGCTGGTTGTCACTGACACTGATTATGGGGGGTTTCTTGGGTGGGGGGACTATGGTGGAGGCCTTCAGGCGTGACAGGACATCAGACTGTGTCAGGGACCAGTTGAAGATTTTGGTGAAAATCCCAGCAAGCTGGTCTGCACAGTCTGTCAGCAGATATCCAGAGACGCCATCGGGGGCCCATTCATGGGTTGACCCCCCTCAGTGTACGCTTCACCTCGTGCTCCCCCACCGTGAAGTTACTCCTGGCTGCTGGCGGTGACGCGCCTGCTCCTGGTGTCACAGTCTCAAAGGGAACAGAGAAAAGATTTAGCTCTTCTGCTATCGCGGCGTCACCTTCAGCAGCTCTGATGTTGTGTTTGTAGTTGGTGAGGTGCTGGACCTCTGTCCACGCCTGCCTGCTGTTGTTGGTGTCCATGTGGTCGTGGATCCTCCTCCTGAAGTCCTCCTTGGTCTTCCTGATGCCTCTCTTCAGGTTGGAGCTGGCTGTGCTGTACAGTGCCCCATCACCAGCTCTGAAGGTGGAGTCTCTCTCCCTCAGCAGCTGCTGAGAAGCTCGTCTGGTCGTGTTTTCACCATCTTAAAGGTGGTGGGGGTGGATTTCCAGAGGGAGGTATATGCAGGGATGAGTTACAGAGAGATGTGATCTGACTGTCCTGTATGTGGAGCAGGTCTGGTCCTGTTGGTGTAAACTTTGTCTGGTGTATTTTCTCCTCTTGTGGCACATTTGACATGTTGATGAAGTCTGACTGAGTTTAATTCCACATGATTAAACTTGCCCTTGATAATGTGCACCGCGTCCGGGTCTCAGTTCAGATGGAGGCTGATGTTGCTGTGTAAAAGTCTGATCTGTACGAATGGGGGTATAGCTGTAAAGATGTCAGCTCACAAACGGGCTGTTTAAGACCAGAAACGTGAAAATATGTGAGAGACAATTTGGATATTATTAGTCAAACTTTGTGACCTTTGACCTTGTCTGACCTGTGTGCAGCAGGAGGGCAGCTGTATTTCCCAGCAGTACATGCAGGTCTGAGTAGCTGCTGGCACGGCCCAGATCCACAGCCTGCAGAAAGATGGTCAGGGCCTCGTCGTGGCGACGGTGCAGGTCGAGGAAAGTAGCCAAGTCATTCATCAGGACCAGAGTCTGATGGGACATAAACAGCAGTGACGTCACATGACCTGAACCAGACCAAGCGTGCTTTCAATTCATCAACAAAAGCTTCAAAAAAGACATTTGTTTAATGAAACTGAGTCAAAGAACTTAAAAACAACAGTTAAATCATTTTCTGTTAAACAGTAGCTCTGATATGTTGTGTCATCACAAACGGCAACCCACTGAGAAAGTAATTACCGACGACAACAACTGACATTATGTTAATGGACTGACACACACACACACACACACACACACACACACAGAGAGCCTCGTAATTTTCTTTGTCTCCTGCTGCCTCTGGACATGTTCTCCGTCACGCTGTTCAGCCAACAGCAGCACTCATAACGTACTGAGAAGAGTCATGTCGTGATGTGATGCTGAACAGGAACCAAATACAGGGAGTGAATTACACTAATCAAAGTTTAAACCAAGCCAGAACTGAATGGGTGACATCTGAACCATTAAAATGTAGGGTAATGACTCTTTCCAGGAAAAGGAATCCAACCAGACTCGACCCACTGTTTGGTAGCACAATTCTGGCGGAGGTGAATGAGCTGGAGATTCTAGGTGTTACAATTGACAGCAAAATGACCTGGAAGAAGCATGTCTCCAACATCGCATTGAGAGCTGGGCAGAAACCTGGAGCCCTACGGAGAGTGGCTAACAAACTGGACAAGACAGGTAGAGCAACTGTTTACAAGGTCCAAGTTAGAAGTGTAATGGAGTATGCATCACTCTCTGGGATGAGTGCTAGCCCAACAACAGTTGGATTACTTGTGTGAAGGATTTTATATAGTTCATGCTCTTATCATTTATTTTCTTTAGTTTATGCTTATATTATTATTATTTATTTTCTTATAGTTTATGCTTATTATTTTTCCTCTTTGTGAGAAGAGGAGGTTTTAGAAAGAAAGACTTGTTGTCTGCATTCTTCATGATTGAGCAAACTATTTTTCATTTTGCCTTATCCTGCTTTGACGAGCCACAAGGCTCATGTTGCAGGAATGGAAGGTTTCAGCCGTTACCTTGCTTTGCTATCACCCTCTTGCAGACATGACTCATGTGTAACCTCTTCCGACTGTCCTTGTTTGTTTTTTCTCATGTTGATGAACTAAATAAAAGGCTGGGCCAGAGGAGGAGATTTTAGGAGAGCTTTGAAGCTGAGCACTTACAAGCTGTTTCTTGCTCTCCTCCTCTGCGCAGAGCAAAAAATATATACATTTGTCTCTCTCTGACTGGTTTCTTTTCAGTGTTTGTGCCTCTCATTTCTTTAAAAACAGGGTGCAAACCCAACAACTTGACTCCATTCAGAGGAAGGCGCTTTGAGCTATTGGCGTGGATGAGGATGAAGCACAATCAAAATTTAACATCACAACTCTCCATCAAAGACATCAGTTCTCTACAAAATGCACACCAGCATATGTCCAATGGACCTTTGTGCTCTACTTCCTCAGCCATATGTTGTTAGGAGAGCCACCTGTACCAGTCTGTCAATGCTTCGCCATGCCCTTGCAGTGCCACCATCTCTACTGGCCGGACTTTCATCCATGCAGCAGTACATGTCTGGAACAGCTTGCCAGATGATATAGTTGGCAACATCACTGAAAATGGTGTTATGACCTTCAAAAGCAGAGTGCACCAGAATCTTATGTCACTCCTCTGAGGCTTCACTCCCTCACTCCAGCTTTTCTCTTGCTGTGAATTACTGATTAGGCCATGGAGATATCTACCATAGTGCAGTGCTGCCTACGGTAGTGCTTGAAATTATTCATTCTTCATGGGCTATTGTTCACTTGGGGAAATTTTTTTTTATAAATAAATAATAATAAATTATATATATATATATATATATATATATATATATATATATATATATATATATATATATATATATATATATACACACACACACACACACACACACAGTAGTGTTCAGAATAATAGTAGTGCTATGTGACTAAAAAGATTAATCCAGGTTTTGAGTATATTTCTTATTGTTACATGGGAAACAAGGTACCAGTAGATTCAGTAGATTCTCACTAATCCAACAAGACCAAGCATTCATGATATGCACACTCTTAAGGCTATGAAATTGGGCTATTAGTAAAAAAAGTAGAAAAGGGGGTGTTCACAATAATAGTAGTGTGGCATTCAGTCAGTGAGTTTGTCAATTTTGTGGAACAAACAGGTGTGAATCAGGTGTCCCCTATTTAAGGATGAAGTCAGCACCTGTTGAACATGCTTTTCTCTTTGTAAGCCTGAGGAAAATGGGACGTTCAAGACATTGTTCAGAAGAACAGCGTAGTTTGATTAAAAAGTTGATTGGAGAGGGGAAAACTTATACACAGGTGCAAAAAATTATAGGCTGTTCATCTACAATGATCTCCAATGCTTTAAAATGGACAAAAAAACCAGAGATGTGTGGAAGAAAACAGAAAACAACCATCAAAATGGATAGAAGAATAACCAGAATGGCAAAGGCTCACCCATTGATCAGCTCCAGGATGATCACAGACAGTCTGGAGTTACCTGTAAGTGCTGTGACAGAAGACGCCTGTGTGAAGCTAATTTATTTGCAAGAATCCCCCGCAAAGTCCCTCTGTTAAATAAAAGACGTGTGCAGAAGAGGTTACAATTTGCCAAAGAACACATCAACTGGCCTAAAGAGAAATGGAGGAATATTTTGTGGACTGATGATAGTAAAATTGTTCTTTTTTGGGTCCAAAGGCTGCAGACAGTTTGTGAGACGACCCCCAAACTCTGAATTCAAGCCACAGTTCACAGTGAAGACAGTGAAGCATGGTGGTGCAAGCATCATGATATGGGCATGTTTCTCTTACTATGGTGTTGGGCCTATATATCACATACCAGGTATCATGGATCAGTTTGGATATGTCAAAATACTTGAAGAGGTCATGTTGCCTTATGCTGAAGAGGACATGCCCTTGAAATGGGTGTTTCAACAAGACAATGACCCCAAGCACACTAGTAAACCAGCAAAATCTTGGTTCCAAACCAACAAAATTAATGCCTCGCAGATGTGAAGAAATCATGAAAAACTGTGGTTATACAACTAAATACTAGTTTAGTGATTCACAGGATTGAAAAAAAAGCAGTTTGAACATAATAGTTTTGAGTTTGTAGCGTTAACAGCAGTTGCTACTATTATTGTGAACACCCCCTTTTCTACTTTTTTTTACTAATAGCCCAATTTCATAGCCTTAAGAGTGTGCATATCATGAATGCTTGGTCTTGTTGGATTTGAGAGAATCTACTGAATCTACTGGTACCTTGTTTCCCATGTAACAATAAGAAATATACTCAAAACCTGGATTAATCTGTTTAGTCACATAGCACTACTATTATTCTGAACACTACTGTATATACACACACATTAGCCATTTTTCAGAGAATATGTTTGATAACACTCATGGTTAGTGGTTGTGTGAAGCCATTTATTGTCAGACAGCTGTGTTTCCTCTTTTTAAATCATAATGACAACAGAAGTTTCCATCCCACTGCTCTTAATGCTGTGTCTTGTCCCCTTTAACAGTCTTTTGTGGTGGTTGTGGACGAGGCTCTCTGATGGTGAAGCTGCCACTGAATGTGTCTTCAACTTTATTTCCATTAGTTATGTAGAAAAACAAATCTGTGTGGAGCAGACCGTTCTCAAAAACTGAAGAAGAGTGAGGAAAGACACCCAGACACACACACACACATATATATATATATATACGAGGTCTGTGAGAAAAGTATGGGAGCTTTTTATTTTTTTCAAAAACTATATGGATTTGAATCACGTATGATTACATCAGCCAACCTTGAACCCTCGTGCGCATGCGTGAGTTTTATCACGCCTGTCGGTTGCGTCATTCGCCTGTGGGCAGGCTTTGAGTGAGCACTGGTCCACCCCTCCCGTATATTTTTTCATTGTTTAGGAATGGCTCAGAGACTGCCGCTTTTCAGAAACTGTGAGGCAGATCCAAGTGGACACCATTCGAGAAATTCAGACGGTTTTCGGTGAAAATTTTAACGGCTGATGAGAGATTATGGAGTGTTACTGTCGCTTTAAGGACAGCCCACGGCGCCGGACGGCGCGCTGCACCCCGAGCCGCCGTTGTCAGCCTGTTTCAAGCTGAAAACTTCCAAATTTAAGCCTCTGTTGACCCAGGACGTCGTGAGAGAGCTGAGAAGTTTCAGAAGAGGTTGGGATCAGCAGTTTATCCGGACATTCCACTGTTAAAGGAAATTTTGTAATACTCACTCGACTGAAAGCCATCGAAAACCGCCTGAATCTTTCGAATGGTTTCCAATACGGAGGTGTTTCTCTGTGCCGCCACGCGATAAGCGGCTGCGTGCCAACATGCGAATCCATCCGCACGTCTTTCATTAAAAAAATCTCCTTTAACAGTGGAATGTCTGGATAAATTGCTGATCCCGACTTCTTCTGAAACTTCTCTGTTCTCTCACGACATCCTGGGTCAACAGAGGCTTAAATTTGGAAGTTTTCAGCTTGAAACAGGCTGACGACGGCGGCTCGGCCGGCGCCTTGGGCTGTCCTTAAAGCGACAGTAACACTCCATAATCTCTCATCAGCCGTTAAAATTTTCACTGAAAACCATATGAATTTCTCGAATGGTGTCCACTTGGATGTGTCTCACAGTTTCTGAAAAAATTTTGATCAAGCACAGCGGCAGTCTCTCAGCAAGTTCTCAGACAAAGGAATTCCAACGGGAGGGGTGGACCAGTGCTCACTCAAAGCCTGCCCACAGGCGAATGATGCAACCGACAGGCGTGAAAAAACTCACGCATGTGCACGAGGGTTCAAGGTTGGCTGATGTAATCACACGTGATTCAAATCCATATAGTTTTTGAAAAAAATAAAAAGGTACGATCCTTTTCTCACAGACCTTGTATATATATATATATATATATATATATATATATATACACAAACAGATACAGATAAGGTCAGGTCAATGTGAATGGGTAGTCTGGTAGAACGAAAAACAAAATCTATTTCTCTAACAGCATCGGCTTAATTAAGAGCCATTGATGTCCATCCAGAAATTCCATTATTTATTCAGGAGTGGAGCCCCTGTAGAGAGCCCTGGGAGAGACCATCGCATCTCACTGGTCAGCTACCACCACCCTCAAGCTGGGCAGTCCCCGGCCATTAAGGTGTTGACACGCCACAGTCCATCTCCTTCAAAGGGTGCTTGGAGCTGGGAGTGCCACATGTACTCAACAAGTGGACTGTAAATTGTGTGCCTGGCAAAACAAAGAAGAATGACAAAAAGCAACCCATCCCTTAAGCTAGCAACATGGAATGTACGTACTATGTACTGGCTTATTCGAAGACCTAGAGAAAACTGATGACAGCAGGAAAACTGCTGTGATAGACCTGGAACTTACAAGACTCAACATCAACATTGCTGCACTCCAGGAAACCAGGCTTCCATCAAGTGGATCGCTGCAAGAGGAAAACTTCACCTTCTTCTGGCAAAGCAAACCGGAAACTGAACATCGCCTCTATGGAGTTGGTTTTGCAGTCAAGAGTTCCCTACTTCCTTCAGTAGAACCCCCTTAAGTGGGATTGAGCGAATCCTGATTCTCTGACTGTCAGCTGGATTGGTTAACATCCTCAGTATTTATGCCCGAACGCTGTGCTCACCAACTGAAATTAATAATCAATTCTATCACGATCTAGATGGAATGTTAAGTGCTATACCCATCTCAGAACATCTGTATGCACTTGGGGACTTCAATGCCAGGGTTGGAAGAGATCACACATCATGGCCAATATGCCTTGGACAGTTTGGCATTGGAAAGACATCCCAGATCTAAACATTGGCACCAACTGGACCTTGTTATCACCAAATGGTCTCACCTGAACAGCATTCTCAGCTGCCGCAGTTACCACAGTGCAGACTGTAACTCAGATCACTTTCTAGTTGGCAGCAGGGTGAGACTGAAACTGAAGAAACTTCATATATCCAAACAGAAGTGTCATCCCAGGATTAACACCTTCAATGCAGCTACCCCTTGAATGCAAAGTCAATTCAAGGAAGAGCTTCAAGCAGACATGGCCAACAGCTACAATGAGAGTCTGGATATGCAGGGTAAATGGGATCTCCTCCATAATTCCATATACAGCACTGCTATTGCCACCTTTGGCAAGAAAGTGAGGAAAAATGCAGACTGGTTTGAAGCAAATGTAGAAATCATGAAGACAATTTTGGAGACCAAGTGCACAGCTCTTGTACACAACAAGGGCAATCCAAACCCAAGAACATCAGCCATTCTAAAGAATACCAAGAAGGCGGCACAACAAGCAGCAAGATCCTGCGAGAATGATTACTGGCAGAGATACTCTGGCTTTTTAAAGCTAATGTGTTGGACTTGTTCATCTTGTTTAATGTTAATAGCTGCCTTGTTTATTCATTTGTTTGCTCCTCAATATTTCACCAAAGGGACGATCTGTAGCATATAGTTATGATATTCTGAGTTTGGCTAAAAAAGGAAATGGCTCATCAAAAACTCAAATTTGTTTCCTTCAACGTGAATGGAATATTGAACGCAGTGAAACACAGTAAGATACTGTCGAAAATAAAAAAAGGCACAAATTGTGTATCTACAAGAAACACACTTAAATGATGCAGAACATGAGGAATTAAGGAAAATGGGGTCCTCAAACGTTTTCTTTTCATCATATAAAGCACAAGAGAGGAGTTGCTATTTCACTTTCCAACAAACTGGCTTTTCAACAGACCCATGTTCAGAAAGATAAAGAAGGTAGATTTATCCTGGTTAGAGGTATACTAGAAGGGACAGATGTCACTCTACTGAAAAAAAAGAAAAAAAAAAATATATATATATATATGCTCCCCCCCAAAGTAATTTTTTGTTCTACAAAAAGATCTTTGATAGGATAGTGAGTCAGTCAAATGGGGCATTAATATGTGGGGGAGATTTGAAACTGCATTTACAACCAAAGCTAGATGTATCAAACCCTCGTATGCCTCTAAAGCAAGAAGTAAGAAATTTAAAGAATTGATGAATGAAGTAGGATTAATTGACATATGGACAGAAATGTTCCCTTCTGGTAGACAATACACACACTATTCCACCGCCCATTCAGTATACACTAGAATTGACTACTTCATTATTTTACCCCGAGACAAGTCAAGGATTGTGGACTCAGAAATTGGCACAATGGACCTAAGTGATCACGCCCCAATATACCTCACTCTCAATCTGGAAAGTTGCAGGAGGAATACAACATGGCGGTTTAACTCCAGCCTCCTCAATGACCCACTGTTCAAGAAGCAAATGACAAATGAAATTCAAATGTACATAAAGGAAAATGCTAATGGAGAAACCTCACCACTTATGGTATGGGATGCAGCAAAGGCTGTTCTACGGGGCAGGACCATGGCTATGTCCTCGCTCAAAAAGAAATTATGCCAAGGAAAACTACTTGATCTACAAAAACAATTAAAACAATTGGAAAGCTACCATGCACTAAATCAAGATTCATATACACTGCAAAAAATAAAAAAGTTAGAAATCAATCAATCAATCAATCAATTTTTTTTTATATAGCGCCAAATCACAACAAACAGTTGCCCCAAGGCGCTTTATATTGTAAGGCAAGGCCATACAATAATTATGTAAAACCCCAACGGTCAAAACGACCCCCTGTGAGCAAGCACTTGGCTACAGTGGGAAGGAAAAACTCCCTTTTAACAGGAAGAAACCTCCAGCAGAACCAGGCTCAGGGAGGGGCAGTCTTCTGCTGGGACTGGTTGGGGCTGAGGGAGAGAACCAGGAAAAAGACATGCTGTGGAGGGGAGCAGAGATCGATCACTAATGATTAAATGCAGAGTGGTGCATACAGAGCAAAAAGAAAAGAAACAGTGCATCATGGGAACCCCCCAGCAGTCTACGTCTATAGCAGCATAACTAAGGGATGGTTCAGGGTCACCTGATCCAGCCCTAACTATAAGCTTTAGCAAAAAGGAAAGTTTTAAGCCTAATCTTAAAAGTAGAGAGGGTGTCTGTCTCCCTGATCTGAATTGGGAGCTGGTTCCACAGGAGAGGAGCCTGAAAGCTGAAGGCTCTGCCTCCCATTCTACTCTTACAAACCCTAGGAACTACAAGTAAGCCTGCAGTCTGAGAGCGAAGCGCTCTATTGGGGTAATATGGTACTACGAGGTCCCTAAGATAAGATGGGACCTGATTATTCAAAACCTTATAAGTAAGAAGAAGAATTTTAAATTCTATTCTAGAATTAACAGGAAGCCAATGAAGAGAGGCCAATATGGGTGAGATATGCTCTCTCCTTCTAGTCCCCGTCAGTACTCTAGCTGCAGCATTTTGAATTAACTGAAGGCTTTTTAGGGAACTTTTAGGACAACCTGATAATAATGAATTACAATAGTCCAGCCTAGAGGAAATAAATGCATGAATTAGTTTTTCAGCATCACTCTGAGACAAGACCTTTCTGATTTTAGAGATATTGCGTAAATGCAAAAAAGCAGTCCTACATATTTGTTTAATATGCACTTTGAATGACATATCCTGATCAAAAATGACTCCAAGATTTCTCACAGTATTACTAGAGGTCAGGGTAATGCCATCCAGAGTAAGGATCTGGTTAGACACCATGTTTCTAAGATTTGTGGGGCCAAGTACAATAACTTCAGTTTTATCTGAGTTTAAAAGCAGGAAATTAGAGGTCATCCATGTCTTTATGTCTGTAAGACAATCCTGCAGTTTAGCTAATTGGTGTGTGTCCTCTGGCTTCATGGATAGATAAAGCTGGGTATCATCTGCGTAACAATGAAAATTTAAGCAATACCGTCTAATAATACTGCCTAAGGGAAGCATGTATAAAGTGAATAAAATTGGTCCTAGCACAGAACCTTGTGGAACTCCATAATTAACTTTAGTCTGTGAAGAAGATTCCCCATTTACATGAACAAATTGTAATCTATTAGACAAATATGATTCAAACCACCGCAGCGCAGTGCCTTTAATACCTATGGCATGCTCTAATCTCTGTAATAAAATTTTATGGTCAACAGTATCAAAAGCAGCACTGAGATCTAACAGAACAAGCACAGAGATGAGTCCACTGTCCGAGGCCATAAGAAGATCATTTGTAACCTTCACTAATGCTGTTTCTGTACTATGATGAATTCTAAAACCTGACTGAAACTCTTCAAATAGACCATTCCTCTGCAGATGATCAGTTAGCTGTTTTACAACTACCCTTTCAAGAATTTTTGAGAGAAAAGGAAGGTTGGAGATTGGCCTATAATTAGCTAAGATAGCTGGGTCAAGTGATGGCTTTTTAAGTAATGGTTTAATTACTGCCACCTTAAAAGCCTGTGGTACATAGCCAACTAACAAAGATAGATTGATCATATTTAAGATCGAAGCATTAAATAATGGTAGGGCTTCCTTGAGCAGCCTGGTAGGAATGGGGTCTAATAAACATGTTGATGGTTTGGATGAAGTAACTAATGAGAATAACTCAGACAGAACAATCGGAGAGAAAGAGTCTAACCAAATACCGGCATCACTGAAAGCAGCCAAAGATAACGATACGTCTTTGGGATGGTTATGAGTAATTTTTTCTCTAATAGTTAAAATTTTGTTAGCAAAGAAAGTCATGAAGTCATTACTAGTTAAAGTTAATGGAATACTCAGCTCAATAGAGCTCTGACTCTTTGTCAGCCTGGCTACAGTGCTGAAAAGAAACCTGGGGTTGTTCTTATTTTCTTCAATTAGTGATGAGTAGAAAGATGTCCTAGCTTTACGAAGGGCTTTTTTATACAGCAACAGACTCTTTTTCCAGGCTAAGTGAAGATCTTCTAAATTAGTGAGACGCCATTTCCTCTCCAACTTACGGGTTATCTGCTTTAAGCTACGAGTTTGTGAGTTATACCACGGAGTCAGACACTTCTGATTTAAAGCTCTCTTTTTCAGAGGAGCTACAGCATCCAAAGTTGTCTTCAATGAGGATGTAAAACTATTGACGAGATACTCTATCTCCCTTACAGAGTTTAGGTAGCTACTCTGCACTGTGTTGGTATATGGCATTAGAGAACATAAAGAAGGAATCATATCCTTAAACCTAGTTACAGCGCTTTCTGAAAGACTTCTAGTGTAATGAAACTTATTCCCCACTGCTGGGTAGTCCATCAGAGTAAATGTAAATGTTATTAAGAAATGATCAGACAGAAGGGAGTTATCAGGGAATACTGTTAAGTCTTCTATTTCCATACCATAAGTCAGAACAAGATCTAAGATATGATTAAAGTGGTGGGTGGACTCATTTACTTTTTGAGCAAAGCCAATAGAGTCTAATAATAGATTAAATGCAGTGTTGAGGCTGTCATTCTCAGCATCTGTGTGGATGTTAAAATCGCCCACTATAATTATCTTATCTGAGCTAAGCACTAAGTCAGACAAAAGGTCTGAAAATTCACAGAGAAACTCACAGTAACGACCAGGTGGACGATAGATAATAACAAATAAAACTGGTTTTGGGACTTCCAATTTGGATGGACAAGACTAAGAGACAAGCTTTCAAATGAATTAAAGCTCTGTCTGGGTTTTGGATTAATTAATAAGCTGGAATGGAAGATTGCTGCTAATCCTCCACCCCGGCCCGTGCTACGAGCATTCTGACAGTTAGTGTGACTCGGGGGTGTTGACTCATTTAAACTAACATATTCATCCTGCTGTAACCAGGTTTCTGTTAGGCAGAATAAATCAATATGTTGATCAATTATTATATCATTTACCAACAGGGACTTAGAAGAGAGAGACCTAATGTTTAATAGACCACATTTAACTGTTTTAGTCTGTGGTGCAGTTGAAGGTGCTATATTATTTTTTCTTTTTGAATTTTTATGCTTAAATAGATTTTTGCTGGTTATTGGTAGTCTGGGAGCAGGCACCGTCTCTACGGGGATGGGGTAATGAGGGGATGGCAGGGGGAGAGAAGCTGCAGAGAGGTGTGTAAGACTACAACTCTGCTTCCTGGTCCCAACCCTGGATAGTCACGGTTTGGAGGATTTAAGAAAATTAGCCAGATTTCTAGAAATGAGAGCTGCTCCATCCAAAGTGGGATGGCTGCCGTCTCTCCTAACAAGACCAGGTTTTCCCCAGAAGCTTTGCCAATTATCTATGAAGCCCACCTCATTTTTTGGACACCACTCAGACAGCCAGCAATTCAAGGAGAACATGCGGCTAAACATGTCACTCCCGGTCTGATTGGGGAGGGGCCCAGAGAAAACTACAGAGTCCGACATTGTTTTTGCAAAGTTACACACCGATTCAATGTTAATTTTAGTGACCTCCGATTGGCGTAACCGGGTGTCATTACTGCCGACGTGAATTACAATCTTACCAAATTTACGCTTAGCCTTAGCCAGCAGTTTCAAATTTCCTTCAATGTCGCCTGCTCTGGCCCCCGGAAGACAATTGACTATGGTTGCTGGTGTCGCTAACTTCACATTTCTCAAAACAGAGTCGCCAATAACCAGAGTTTGATCCTCGGCGGGTGTATCGTCGAGTGGGGAAAAACGGTTAAAGATGTGAACGGGTTGGCGGTGTACACGGGGCTTCTGTTTAGGGCTACGCTTCCTCCTCACAGTCACCCAGTCGGCCTGCTTTCCCGGCTGCTCGGGATCTGCCAGGGGGGAACTAACGGCGGCTAAGCTACCTTGGTCCGCACCGACTACAGGGGCCTTGCTAGCTGTAGAATTTTCCACGGTGCGGAGCCGAGTCTCCAATTCGCCCAGCCTGGCCTCCAAAGCTACGAATAAGCTACACTTATTACAAGTACCATTACTGCTAAAGGAGGCCGAGGAATAACTAAACATTTCACACCCAGAGCAGAAAAGTGCGGGAGAGACAGGAGAAGCCGCCATGCTAAATCGGCTAAGAGCTAGTAGCTACGCTAAGCTAGCGGATTCCTAAAAACACGCAAAGCGAATAATGTGTAAATAATTTAGAGGTGATTCAGCAGAAGGAGTGCTTTAGTTAAGGCACGTAAAGATTACACTGGGAAACAAATCGTAATCTAGATAACTAGATCAATCTAACTGCGCAGATCAAACAGCTAACAGATACAGAAAAACACCGCTGTGCTCCGGAACAAGAAGTGATACAATACCGCAGTGAGAGCCGACCACCAGTAGAGTCAAGTAAAAAAGTAAAAAAAAAAAAAATAAATAAAAAGGTAAAAAAGTAAAAAAGTCTTGAAAAAGACTATTAGTTCAAAGTCCAAAGCAGCAGGTAGCAGTCTCTGTGTAAACAGTCCCAACAGAGAGCCAAAATTAACAGATACAGCAAAACACCGCTGTCAGAAATGAAATTAATCTAATGTATACACAGGAAACTGAGAAGAAAATGCTCTTTACTAGACAAACATATTATGAAAATGGTCCTAAATTCACAAAATCACTGGCTTGGAAACTGAAAAAAGGAATATGCAAATAATATATAAAATACGAGATCTAGAAAAAAATAGCATTGAAAGCAGACTGAAGCAGCATTCAAATCATTCTACAAGCGGCTCTATTCTTGGACAACAGAGGCTCAAGGGGATCAAATAGACTCAAACTCTAGATTTACCAGTCATGACACAGGAACAAAACAAAGCTCTAAGTACAGAAATAACCCCAAAAGAACTATTAGATGCAATAAACAGACTAAAAAGCAATAAATCACCAGGTAGTGATGGGTTTACATCCAAATGGTACAAGGCATTTAAGGTCGAACTTATGCCTATATTGCTAACTGCATGTAACTGGGCACTGAAAAAAGCAGAGACCCCACCTTTTTGGAAAGAAGCCATTATTACCTTTATACATAAAGAGGGAAAGACAAAACCGAGTGCTGGTCATATAGATTGATTTCGATACTTAATGTTGATTACCGCATACACATCGATCATTTTAATGTGTCGGACGCGGTCGGACCACTGACCCAGCTTTTGACAGGACCCAGCATGAAATAAGCAGAGCACAGTTCAAAAGATAACAGAATTTAATAATCATAATGAGTGCAGTGATAAACAACCAAAAATGTCTGCGGTCTGGTGAGGTGGAAACACGGCGCGCTCTCAGCAGCGCAAACGGTCCGGAGCCACAGCAGTTCGGACCCAGGGACCCAGCCGACACCCCCCAGGTGGCCGCAACAAACCGAGTCTGTGAAGAAAGAAAACATGAGGTGAGTCCAACACTCTCCACCCAGAGAGACACAGCTCAAAAGGTGCACACAATCAGCAAACACTTCCTGGCTTAAATATATATATCAGCTTCTCACCCTGCAGGCACGGAACAACTCAGTTCAAATCTCCACTGCAGCAGAAGCTGATTAGACAATTAGCATAACGTGACAGCTCAATACAACAAGGTGTGAGGGACACCAAATCCACTGTCATTACTTCATAAAAGTCACCAAAACCAAATTACCTCAGGAAGTGTGCTGAAGAGCGTGAGACCTCACCCAATCCTCCTTCACAGACTGTGGCGTCAAACCTGGAGCGGTCTCTGCGTCCGTAATGGTGAGATTGTTCTCCTGACGTCGATCTCACACGTCTGCTCACAAGGTCGAGTCTCTGGCAATCACACACTGTGCATTCAAGGTTTAAGTGCAACAATCTCTGATCAAGACAAAATACACCACAGCTGTGAGTCCTGATGACCTGCATGTAAAAACAAGCCTCAGGTGTTCAGGGTGAGGTCCTAATGCTCAGCCACTCAGTCCTGAATGCATACCACCTGGTGGGAGAAACAGAAAACAAAAACCAAGCCAGCCAAACACCCCAGCCCACAACAGATAATGGCCAAAAGAATGGAAAAAATGCTGCCCACCCTAATTCACGATGACCAGACAGGTTTTATACACGCACGACTCATGCAAGACAACAACATAAGTAAGTAAGTAAATTTTATTTATATAGCACCTTTCACAGACAAGAGCCACATGGTGCTTCACAACATAAAAGCAGAGTACACCACACAAAACATCAGACAATGGCCGAGACATAAAAACATAAAACATAACATAGGATCACAGAGCAGCCTAAAAGCTAAGCAAACGCTTGAGTAAAAAAGAAAGTCTTAAGTTGGCTTTTAAAAGTATCGACAGAGTCCAGTGAGCGCAGAGAGAGCGGGAGACCATTCCAAAGCCTGGGAGCAACAGCCTGGAAGGATCGCTTCTGGTTGAAAAATGGGTGCGAGGAACCATCAACAGATTTTGGTCCACAGACCTCAAAGCCCTGGCAGGGGCATAAGGCTGGATGAGGTCACAGATATAGGGAGGCACCTGGCCATGTAGAGCTCTAAAAGTTAAAACCAAAATTTTAAAATTGATCCTGAAGGACACTGGCAGCCAATGAAACTCCTGTTGTGTGTTGGGGGGTGTGGCTGGACATTTTGGTGTTCTTTTCTTTTCTTTGCTCTTCAGGTGGCATGGAAACTGATTTGTCTGTGGAGAAGGTGCTGGCTGAAGAGTCCTCACCCTCATCAACATCATGTGTAGCACCTGTGACTGGTGCTCACATGCAACCTTAAAGACTTTCAGCTGAAGCAGATAATTGGATGGCGTTCTGCATTTAAGGCATGTGTGATTCAAGCAGAACTGCCGGGAACTCGACCTTGTGATGTTCGTTTGTGAGACGCTGAGGACCGCGCCTGGGTTTGACACATCGAGCCCGTGAAGCAAGGAAGGGTGAGGACACATGCTGTCAGCACACATCAAAGGTGATTAAGTGTTTGACTAATTGTTGATAGTAACTTGGTGTTTTGTTACACAGTATACTTGAATTGTGATGAGAATTGTGCAGCTTGCTTCTCACTGCTGTGGCGTGCAGACAAGTGGTCCCCCACCTGTTGTGAGAAGCTGCTCATTTGCATAAAGTTAAAAAGATACAGACCTGAATGTGTTGCTGATAGCGTGTGTCTTTTGAAAGATATTGTTGTAACTGCTGACTTACCTCACCTCTTCTTTGCTTCACAGAGAGTCAGTTTGTCGTGTCCACCTGGGGGGTGTTTGGCGGTGGTAGTGGGTCCAGGAGCGCCGGGCTTTGATCCTTGCGGGCACTGGAGAGCGTGCCAGCCTTCACTCCACCAGAAAGACGCTGTTTAGTTTGTACACATTGTTATGCACCAAAGAGGGTAAAAAATAAATTGTTTTGTTTTGGAACCGCTTTCTGGTTATTTTTAGCACTGGGTTCTGTCAGACGCAGGTCCGCTCCTCAACCCGCGTCGACACATAACAACTCCTTTAAAATTGGGGAAATATGAGTCCTCCTGTTAGCTTGTGTCAGAATTCTCGCTGCAGAGTTCTGTACTAACTGCAGTCGACGCAACTCCTCCTTGTTTAGACATGAAAACAAACTGTTACAATAGTCTAAACGTGTTGACACAAAAGCATGAATAATAAGCTCTAAATCATTTGGAGACACCATTTTCCTGAGCTTAGAGATGTTTCTTAATTGAAAGAAGCAATTCCTCCTCAGCTGTTTACAATGCTGTACCAACGACATGTCTTTGTCAAAAATGACACCCAGGTTTCGAAGACATGATTTAGCAGACTGGCCCAGGTCTCCCACGTACTGCTGAATACCTGGAATATGGGCATCAGGGGCAATAACCAATGTCTCTGTTTTGTCTGCGTTAAGCTGAAGAAAGTTATTCGTTAGCCATTGTTTAATTTCCGCCAAACAATGGAGGAGGGAATCAAGCCACTTAATCTCAGATGGCTTAAAGGAGCAGTAAAGCTGGATGTCATCCGCAAATAACTGGTAAGAGACATCAGTAAATCTTTGAATGATCCTACCTAAAGGGATCAAGTACAATAAAAACAAAATGGGGCCCAATACAGAACCCTGAGGGACTCCACATAACAGGTCCGCAGACTCTGACCTTATCTGGTTAGCAAAAACGCTAAAGCTACGCCCAGACAGATATGAAAAAAACCACCGAAGAACTGACCCCGACAGTCCGACATGATCCCTCAATCTATTCAGCAGGACCTGGTGGTCAACAGTATCAAAGGCAGAGGACAAATCCAAAAGAAGCAACATGGTGGATTTCCCAGCATCAGCAGACATCATAATGTCACTGGACACTTTCAAAAGAGCCGTTTCCGTAGAGTGTTGTCTATGAAAACCGGACTGAAACCTGTCATGAATGTTATTCTGATCCAGGAAGAGTGTCAGTTGGTCTGAAACCACCCTCTCGAGGATCTTAGACAGGAATGGGAGCTTAGAAATAGGTCTAAAACTACTTAGCTCCATTTGATTTAAAGCAGACCTGCAATGAAATAAATGTGGTCAGATTTCAGAAAGAAATAGCTGATATGTATTTATAACATGCTTATGAATGCAGTAAAGTAAATCTGTAAGCCCAAATTTGTAATTCAGCGGCGAAATCTTCATTTAAAAATGACAAATTTGCAGCTAAAATTTAGCCCTCTGTGAAAACAGTTTGTACAGCCGTATCATTTCCATGACGTCAGGGACAAGACGACACGCTCCCGCCTTCAGTCCGATCCCGCATTGAAATTGATTTTATCTGTTAGTAATGTTACTTATACACGTCCTGGTTTCAACATCCAAAAGTAAGCTGCAATGAATGTGAGATACAGATCTGTGTGCTCAGATCAGCAACGACATCGACAGCGGGCGCCGTTCTTCCTCTCCCGCTCTCTGCCTCTGCTGCGCTTATTAAGTCTGCGGGCTCGTTAATGAGCTCGTTAACCACCGACGCGGGCCACTCACACCGCCCGTGTCTGCTTTGCAGCCGGTGTCGTGCCAGATTCAACGCACAACACCGGCATCACCTCTCTGTCTACTGAATGGAGCTGCAGCACACTTGGCACAAGTCCTGAGATTACGCTCGCTGTTTTAATGCAAAGCGGCCGGTACACCTGTTGCTGCAAGGACAGACTTCTTGTGGCAAAATCCACAGCACCGCACGTCTCGGCAATCAGAGCCCCAGAGCTCCATGGACGCTGAGAGAGGTTTATATATTTTTAATGACTGGGATTCTTTGCGGGTCTCGCCTCCATATCCCGCGATGGTACCGGAGGCAAAAGACAGTAGATTTTCATTGTGACACCACTCAATCAAACAGGCGTATGAAAAAGTCCCCCAAAATAATTTTCAAGCACAAATAAAAGAAATGTGTACTCATCAAACGTGCCGCAAGACAATATGACATTTTAAAAAAGTAGATCCTTCTGTATAAGACAAGAAAAAAGTGCAGATGCAAACTGACGTAAATCCACAAATTACAATTGGCGCAATGCATGCTGGGAGAGGGCAGCGTCCATGATGAGAGGGACAATTTGCGGAGGGCTAAATGTTAGCTGTAAATTTGTCATTTTCAAATGAAGATTTCTCCGTTGAATGACAGATCTGGGCTTGCAGATTTACTTTACTACATTCAGAAGGATCTCATGTGTAAATGTAAGTCATTTTTTGTTCAAAAATCTGACTGCATTTTTTTCAATGCAGGTCTCCTTTAAACCTGTTTTTTTCAGTAGAGGCAACACTATGGCATGCTTGAAAGCACTGGGAAACACACCGGTGGACAAAGAAAGATTTACCATTCTAGTAATGCACGGACCAATTACCTCAAATACTTTAATAAAGAGCCTGTAGGGAAGGATGTCCACTGAGCAAGAGGAAGGTTTCATCTTGCTCACCAATGCCGAAATATCAGCAAGTGTCACAGCCCTAAATGAAGACCAAATGCTGGGAACAGGCTCAACAACAGTAGAAGTACCAGGGAGGGTGGAGTTTTATCCTTAACTTGATTTTGTCAATGAAAAAACTCAAAAAAGCATTGCTGTCAGCTTCAGAAAACACAGGAGTAACTGAAGCAGCAGGACATACAAGAGAGTTGATTGTATCAAACAACACTCTGGGATTCTTCTTATTCACAGACACCAGCTGACGTATGTAGACAGAATGGGCACTCTCTGCCAGTTTGTTATATGATAGAACCAGCTCCCTGAGATGAAGCCTGTGAACCTCAAGTTTAGAGGATTTCCACAGGCGTTCAGTCCTACGACACAGTCTCTTAAGACTTAAGAGCTCTTCATTTATCCAAGGGCACTCATTTTTCTGTAAAGACCCGTTTGTATTTAACAGGAGCCAACTGATCAAGAATAGAATCACAGTGTTGGTTAAAATACTGGATAAAATTGTCCATATCAAGGAAATCAGTGAACAAACAAGGATTAAACATAGAAGAAAATCTTTCTGCAGTTTCAGCAGTGATGATACGCCTCCGAGACTTAACTTCTAAGGGCTTCTGATCAGAGCTGGAATGCAGGTCAAACGAAACAAGACTATGGTCGCTCAAGTGGAGATCTTTTATAGACATATTTAAAATCTCTAGGCCAAGTGTAAAAACTAAATCTAAAATGTGACCCTTTTGCTGAGTGGGCTCAGAAACATGTTGCACAAAATTAAAAGCTTCAGTCAACGATAAAAGCTCCATAGGAGAGCAAGATAACTTGTCATCAACATGGAGGTTAAAATCTCCAAGAATTAAAACAGATTCCAACGTTATAATAGAGGATAAAAAGTCACTAAAATCCTTAAGAAAGGCAGTAGCAGGGCCTGGGGGGGGCGGTAAACCAACACACAGAAAAATGGGTTTGAGAAACCCACCTTGACCAACTGTGATTCAAAGGAGGGAAAATCCTGTGACTGTACCCCTTTACACACATAATCCTCTTTATAAATGATGGCAAGGCCCCCACCAGGGCGACAGGGGCGGGGCTTCCCAAGGACACAGAACCCAGCAGGGCAGAGCTCATTTAAATGAAGAAATTCCTCTTCTCTCTGCCAAGTCTCCGAAAGGCACATTAAGTCCAACATTTCCGTTGATATAAGATCATTCAGGCGATTGAACGCATGTTCAATAAACCAAGGTGCAAGGTGGACGACGTCACGTAGGCGCTGTCTGAGGCTCGCAATGGGATAGGACGAAGACAGCGGTCACGTGGACTCCAGCTGATCCGTGCAGGCGGAGGCGTAAACACGGAAGTGCACAGTAGCGATGGAACTACGCCACCAGGATACCAGCGCTGAGAAAAGTCTAGAACACCCGTATCTAACCAAACAGGTGTCGATGCAGATGTGCCATCGCACACATCAAAGAGAGGAATGTGGTAGAGGAAGCGAGCCCGTCCTCGGCCGCCAGTGCTGGCGCCCGCGCCCAAACGCGCCACTGCACGCCTTCTCTTCACCTGGACACCAGCCCGCGAGCCTCTTCTCCTCTTATCCAAAAAGCCTTTTTTCCTCAGTCTCCTGCGGATCTTACACGGTGCCTGCAACAGCAGCGGATAATCAGGTGAGTCAGAGCCGATAGATAGGGGTGGAGGAAACGCCTGGTTGTACCTGTCTCGTGTAGCAAATAGGCTCTCCATTGTCTCCTTGATATGAAACAAAGAGTCCCGATCGTAAGTCCGTAAAGCCAAGACACCTCCATCTGCTAGTCGGGCTGCTAAAATAACATATGTTGTAAAAGTGGCCATTAATAACCAACACAACAGGAGCTGAGCGACGGCCACGCCAGTCACAGGCGCCATCTTCCAATCGAAGACGCACCCTACACATTATGGACCACATTAAACAACATAAGTTAAAGGCCTTAATTCTAAGTTTAGATGCAGAAAAAGCTTTTGATTCTGTCAGCTGGCAATATCTCTTTAAAGTCCTAATCAAATTTGGTTTTAATAAAATAATGGTAAATAGCATCAAAGCTATTTATAACAACCCTATGGCAAGAATCAAAATAAACGGCTACCTATCCAAACCACTCACCTTAGAGAGAGGAGTGAGGCAGGGATGTGCCTGGTCTCCACTCCTCTTTGCCCTATTCCTAGAACCACTAGCCCAACACATTAGACAGAATGTTAAAATTAAGGGAATTCATATCAACAAAATTGAACATAAAATAGCATGCTATGCAGATGATGTCCTCCTGTACCTCAAAAACCCAGAAACATCCCTGCCAGAGGTTTTGACGTTTATAAAAAACTCAGGTTCTATGTCAGGGTATAAACTAAATGTCAATAAAACTGAAACTCTAGCATACAATTTCAGTCCATGTGAAAAATTAAGAAAATTAAACTAAGAAAAATATCCTTTAAGATGGAAAACAGAATTCTTTAAATACCTGGGAGTAAACCTATGGAAAGATTTGACAAAACTTTATGAGAAAAATTATGAACCTCTGCTCTGTAAAATCAAGGAGGACCTTAGGAGGTGGAATCTTATACCCATCCTGAGTCTGAGCGCAAGAACTGAAACAATAAAAATTAATATATTACCGAGGTTCCTTTACCTATTTCAAATGCTATCAATCCTAATTACAAACAACCGAAAAACAAACAAACAAACAAAAAACAAATTGGTGAATGGGATAAAATAATATCAAGATTTACATGGCAAGAGAAGAAACCCAGAATGCAATATAAATCATTACAGCTACCTAAACAGAAGGGGGGGGGGGTGGGGTCAACCATGCCTGGAAAAATATTATGTCTCAGCACAAATGAGAGCATTGCTCTGCTGGTGCAATTCCTCCTGCAAAGCACAATGGAAAGGTATTGAGTGCAGTCTGATACCTGACTTACATATACAGGCCGTATAACCGGATAAAAATCTACAACAGTACATCGATAGACTCGAGAATCCATGAGTGAAATCCTCCCTCAAGATTTGGAGATCACTAATTAGAAAATATAAACTTGATGTGGAGGTTAGAATTCTAAGTTGGTGTATCTATGATTCAGATTTTATACCAAATAAATTTGACGATAGATTCAAAGCTTGAACCGAAAAAAGCATCACATCAATGTGCAGCATTATACAGAAGGATACTTTTATGAGTTTTCAAAGTCTAAAGGATAATTTTTTATTACAAAGACAAGATTTCTAGATATCTTCAGCTGTGACATTATTATTGTCAGGGATTGACGGCTGGGTGGGTTGTCTGTGTTGTTTTTGGTCAGTTTTGTTATCTTCCTTTTGTTCATGTATGCTTTGCTTTGTATTCCTTTTCTAGTTGGGGTGTGTCTGTTGCTGTCTCGCTCTCTGTCTCTGGCTGTGCCCTGTGCCTTCTCTCCAGCTCTTGACCTTGTGTTTTGTACTGTTTCATGTCACTAAAGCCCCTTTCACAGAGGCTGATTCATGTGGCGTCATGACGACGCAGGAATGTCTGCATCAGGTGCGCGCAGCTGGGGGGCAGAAAGGAGATGAGCGCGCAGAGTCTGCATGCAGGTTCTCTGCACAGAGAAATCAGAGTGCAGTTTGGCTGCAGACAGACTGTGCACTCTGATTTCTCTTCCAGTTTATATTTGTTCTTTTGCAGGGCTGCAGGTCTGCGCTCTGATTTCTGTTATAGTTTATCTTTCTTCCTTTGACTGCGAGATGCTCGCGTGCACGTGTACGAACCGTCCGTGAGTAAATGTGGAGATGTCTGGAACTTGATGTGGACATGTCCTGTCTCTGGCAATCAGTCTGTGAGCAGGACTCATGTCCTTTTTTGTCTTTTATTTAACACAATGATGAGAGAGTCTGAGTGCAGCCGCCTGCGGCCAGACAAATTTTTTTTTTTTTATTGTTTACATGTGCGCACGCGAACGAATCATCCATGAGTGGACTGGAGATGTCCTGACATTTTACTGGATGTGGACATGTCCTGTCTCTGGCAATCAGTCTGTGAGCAGGACTTTTATGGACTTTATTTAAACACATTTGTGAGAGAATTTAAGAGTAAATCAGCATTTTTTTTTTCTGTGCTCTTTTTGAGTGTGCAGTTTTTACTGCATTGTGTACACGGTTTAAAAACAATCCTGCCTTATTTATACTTCGGGAACAATGGAACACAGCAGGAATCATAAATTGGCGTCAGGTAACGTTGTATTGTGAGGGTGTGCCTTCCAGTCACGCTGAGTACCGTCGCTTTGCCCTGATGTGACTAATTTTTGGCGTCTGATTTGCTTCGTCCTTTGCGTCCCTCGTGCTGTTGTGGCCACATTGTCTCGGCACTAGGTTGCTTCCAGGGCTGGATCCAGAGTGAAAATCTGACAGATGCATTTTTACCCAATGATAAAATAAAAATCGTACGCGTCTTGTTATTCAATAATCTTCATTCTTTTATTCGTGTGCAACATACACTGTCACACTTCTTTTAATATATTTATTATACTTCATGGATTACTGAAAATGTAAATATGTTTGAATATATGTTTCGTGATTATGTATATGCTACGTTTCACAAATAAAGATTGACTGATTGATTTACCCTGACATCAACACATTCCAAAATATTAATGTTGAAAGTTTACACAGATCCGATCTGTTCCAGCTTCAATCAATTCCTTTGTGGATGATCACTCATGAGTCACATTTTATTCCAGGCACTATCAAGGTACAGAAGTTGAACATGTCATAATCTAAACAAATGAAGCCACCTTGACACTTGCATGAATTTAATCCCTACACTGCTGCGCAATTTGTCACAGTAAAACAGTCATAATCGTAGCGCAGCACATCTGAATGATTATGATGAGATGTTACATCTATAATAAACATACTTTTACAGATACATTAACTAATTCATGAGAAGGATTGAAAATGCAACTGTTTTACCAATCCATTACAACATACATATTAGAAATAATGACCTTTGAGATGATTCCAAATGCGTTTTCCACGGCACGACATACACAAGACAACCTGCAGCTGTAGATCATTTCTCTGTGACTGTGGGAGTGATGAGAGATGGTTTCATCAGCCAAGTTATGAGAGCAAATGCGTCATTGGCTATGAATTAATTATTTCATTTAATTTTAATATCGCATGGCATCAAGTGGGACAAAAGTGGGTTGCATTAGCACGACGAATTGCATGGTGCAGTCCAGGGATCAAATCTGTGCAAGTGTCAAGGTGGCTTTAGTGTTGAAAGTTTACACACATCCGTTATGTTCCAGCTTCCAAATTTGGCAAACATATCAAGGCACAATATCACACTGTCCAGACTGGGCACACAGGCTGCATTAATTAATTCCACATGGTAAATCCATTTTTGGTTTCTGAATCCTCAGATTGGATACAGGCCCTTCAAAAGTTACAGTAAAAATCCAATAATCAATTCTTTTGTGGTTGATCATTCATGAGTCACATTTTATTCCAGGCACTGCCAGGCAATATCGTATATAAACGGTGTACAACTTCGTATTCATGCATTGCACAGGCATGATGACGCTCTGCAAGATACACCAGTTTATTGCCTAAAGGTCACAAAAAAAGTAACAATAACCAAAACTACTTAATATGGACGGAAATGTTGTCTCCCTTCTTCTTCTGGTTGTGGCTTTGCCAACATGCGCAGCTTTCTGGCATTTTTCAGCTGTTTGTTGAAAAGATCTATGAGCTACACTGGTACACGCAGCCACTGAGTTGCCCGGTGTCAAAATGGTGACCACGCCTCCTTGCCAGCACGTGTCTCACTGCGACTGCACTCTCTACTACTCATATACAGCTCTATGGATTGAACTTTGTCCTGAAAGCAGTAGCACACACAGTGCTGTCGTGTGGTACCTGAGGGTCTGCTTCACCTTTCACCTGGCGGCAGATGCTCAGAGCTCTCCCAAGGTCATGTTCAGCATCTCCCAGGTTTCCTTTAGATGCTCGGTATCGAGCTCGTGACTCCAAACACATACCAAGCAGCAGGCGGGTGTCTTTCCACAAAGTCTGCTCCAACTCTGATGAACAAACATAAAAACAATATAAAGCTGTGAAGATGTTGTTCAGGAAAACCTGTTTGTGCGCTTCGTCGTGCATCATCCAGCGTAGATTACAGACTGCACTTTGTCCCTGAAAAACAGATATTTTCTGCAAATGTAGTACGCATCACATATCCAGCTCAAAAAATGTCACCTCTAAAAATGGGTAAAAATCAAGGCTTTGAACTGGTTTCAAAAGTGAAACCAGAAACTTGATATTTTGTTAAGGTCCGGGACAGCACACTTTATTAAAAATAATCAGAACCGGTTAATACCATTACTTTTTGTTTTTGAAATGGTTTCCATTTGAAATGACTCGGTGAGGATGTCAGACTCCATTAATGCTCCACACCCAAACAACTGGTGGCGGTATTGCACCGTGTCAGTTTGCAAAGCACCAAAAAACTCAACAGAAGAAGACTCATGAGGTTCACTTCCGCCTGTCGTTTATTTTGGTTGTTGTTGATGGGACAAGTCAAGTCAAGTCAAGTCAACTTTATTGTCATTTCTACAATACATCACAGACATATTGAGAACTGAAATACCTGATCTCTGGACTCCCTGACCTCACAAAAGAAGGTATTTAAGAAATATAATAACAAGGTATAATATCAAGTGTAGAGAAGAAAAAAAAAAAAAAGTTGTAATAGTGTAATTGTAACAAAATTATACAAAAGGTAAATTGTAAACAACAAATACTTGCAGTGCAAAGTGACAGGACAACATTCAGCAGTAATGGATATGTGCAAATTCCATGACCAGAGCAAGAATATATACAGTTGTTGATCATTGTGCAGAGAGTATTGTATGTATAAAGTGCAATATCTTCACAGCAGCTTAGGGTAGGGAGGTTAGGGAATTGGCGGGAGTGGAAAGTGAAACAGTCCAGTTTGTGTTTATGTGTGAGTGGAGGGCAGCAGGGGGAAAGGGGGCAAAGCAGGGAGGGAGTTGAGTGTCCTGACAGCCTGGTGGAAAAAGCTGTCTCTCAGCCGGCTGGTCTTGGCCTGGAGACTGCGCTTGGCCTGGAGACTCTCCGACGGCAGCAGGCTGAAGAGACTACGTAATGGATAAGTGGGGTCACTTACGATCCTAGTGGCTTTCCGGGTGAGGCGGGTGTTGTACAGTTCTTGGAGGGGTGGGAGAGAGGTGCCCGTGATCTTCTCCGCTGCTCTCACGATGCGTTGAAGGGACCTACGGCAAGTCGCTGTGCAGGTGCCGTACCACACCGTGATGCAGCATGACAGGACACTCTCGATCGTACCCCTGTAGAACATGCACATGATGTGTGGTGTTGCTCCGGCTCTTCGAAGTTAGCGGAGAAAGTAGAGGCGTTGATGAGCCCTCTTGGCCAGTGATGCGGTGTTAGTGGTCCAGGAGAGATCCTCCAACACATGCACACCCAGGAACTTGGTGCTGCTCACCCTCTCCACAGCAGCACCATCGATGGTCAGAGGGAAGTGTTGGGTGTGCACTCTCCTGAAGTCCACAACAATCTCCTTCGTCTTCTCCACATTCAAAAGGAGATTGTTGTTCTCGCACCACATGGTCAGCCGGCTGATCTCGCTCCTGTAGTGGGTCTCGTCGTTGTTCCTGATGAGACCCACCACGGTTGTGTCATCCGCAAACTTGACGATGAGGTTTGAGCTGTGAAGTGGTGTGCAGTCGTGGGTCAGCAGTGTGAAGAGAAGGGGGCTCAGCACACATCCCTGGGGGGCCCCCGTGTTCAGAGTGATGGTGTGGGATGTGTTGCTGCTGACCCGCACTGCCTGAGGTCTCCCGGTCAGGAAGTCCAGCAGCCAGTTGCACAGTGAGGTGTTCAGACCCAGTTGGTCGAGTTTGATGACCAGCTGCTGAGGGATGATGGTGTTGAATGCTGAACTGAAATCAATGAACAGCATCCTAACATATGAGTCTTTATTGTCCAAGTGTGTGAGGACTGGATGGAGGACAGCACTGATGGCATCCTCTGTTGAGCGATTGGACCGGTATGCAAACTGGAAGGGGTCTAGGGAGGGGGGGAGTGCAGACTTGATGTGTTTCATGACTAACCGTTCGAAGCACTTCATGATGATGCGGGTAAGTGCGACAGGACGGTAGTCGTTGAAGCTGGATGGTGTGGACTTCTTCGGCAAGGGGATGATGATGGTGGCTTTGAGGCATGTGGGAACGACCAACTGGCGCAACAAGGTGTTAAAGATGTCCGAAAAGACATCTGCGAGTTCCCCCGCGCAATCCCTCAGTACGCGGCCAGCAATGTTGTCAGGACCAGATGCTTTCCGGGCATTGATCCTGCTGAATGTTCTCCTCACACTGTCTGCAGTCAGTGTGATCACCTGGTCACCCAGAGGGGGGGGGGGACTTGTGCGCCGGTGTGGTGTTAAGGGCCTCAAAGTGGGCGAAGAAGTTATTAAGGTCATTCAGCAGGGAGGTGGAGTTGCCGCAGGTCTGTGGCGGTGGCTTGTAGTCAGTCAAAGACTGCAGTCCTTGCCACATGCTGCGTGCGTCCCTGCTGTCGCTGAAGCGGTGGGCTATTCTCCTGAAGTACTCCTTCTTGGCTTAGGTTGTCTTTAGCTGTCCTCAGGCCAACTTGATCTTTCGCTTTGAAGGCCGCATTCCGGGCCTTCAAAAGCCTGTAGACTTCACCTGTCAGCCACGGCTTCTGGTTGGCTCGGATGGCGATGGTCTTTAAGACTGTTACATCGTCCACACATTTGGAGATGTACGCTGTAACCGAGTCTGTGTACTCCTGGAGGTCAATGGTGGTGGAGTTGTGTAAGGCAGCTTGCTTGAACATCGCCCAGTATGTGGTGTTGAAGCAATCCTGGAGTGCCTCTACAGCTCCCTCTGGCCACACTCTGACCTGCTTCCGAACTGGTTTAACTACTTTCACCCGTGGTCTGTAAGCAGGCAGCAGCATGATGATGTGGTCAGAGGCGCCAAGGTGGGGAAGGGGGAAAGCTTTGTAGGCTCCTCTCTGGAAGGTGTAAACATGGTCCAGAGTGTTGTTGCCCCGAGTTGGAAAGTCTATGTGTTGTTGTAGTTTGGGAAACACTGTCCTGGGGTTAGCCTGATTGAAATCCCCAGCCAAGATGAGGAAGGCATCTGGGTGGGCTGTCTGCTGCTCACTAATGTGGTGGTGCAATTCGTTCAGTGCCTCCTTCCTGGTGTTATTGTTGGAGCTAGGGGGAATGTACACCGCAGCTATCATTACAGCACTGAATTCCCTCGGTAGGTAGAATGGCCAACACTTCACGATCATAAGCTCCACAAGCGGCAAGCAGAGTTTAGTAACCACCGCAGCGTCCCGACACCAAGCGTCATTGATGTAAACACAGAGCCCCCCCCCCCCCCCCCCTCGCGTTTTACCTCCTTCGATGAGGGCTCTGTCCGCCCGGTAGCAAGTTAGCCGCTCGAGCTGAATAGCGTGGTCCGCTACGTTGTTGTTAAGCCAAGTTTCCGTGAACACAAAAACACGACAGTCTCTCACACTCCTCTGGGTATTCCTCAGGAGCCGTATGTGGTCCAGTTTGTTGTCCAGGGAGCGAACGTTAGCCAGCACGATGGTGGGGATTGCCGGCTTATGTGGGCTAGCTGCTAACCTCGCTCGGATGCCTCCGCGCTTCCCCCTCTTGTGTTTCCTCTCACGCCGCTTGTAGCGCCTCCACTCTGGGCGAGGTGTAGGGGTGGGGGTCGGTGGCAGTCTGGGCCTCCGTAGCAGACCATAGCTCCATAGCGTTTCCGTGACCGCTGGATGTAGATTGGAGATAAATGACGAGTTCCTGAGTAGAAACTCACGGCTGTATGTATGCCTCAGATGGTGTGAGACACGACCCAGTGAAAATGACGACGAAGACAAACAAAAACAAGGAAAAACTCCTGTGCGTCGGGAGAGAGAGAAGCCGCAGCGTATGCACGCGCCGCCATCTTGTTAAAGCACTGTCGTCCCATGTTTCATGCTGAAAAATGCACCCAGAGCAGACAAACATTGAGGGACTTCTTTAACAACACTGCATTTATTCGGCTCATTATTATTCTTTTTTTTTGTCTTGGTGGATGAAATGGGATTCATTTTCATCGTGAGCAGGATGCTGAAGATACGTCAACTACTACTTTCTCTTTTGGCTGTTCCCGTTAGGGGGCGCCACAGCAGATCAGTCATTTTCATCTCACCCTGTCCTCTGTATCTTCCTCTGTCTCACCAACCACCTGCATGTCCTCCCTCAGCACATCCATAAACCTCCTCTTTGTCCTCCCTCTTCTCCTCCTGCCTGGTGGCTCCATCCTCAGCTCCCTCTCATTCACTCACATGGACTCAGTCTTACTCCCACTGACTTTCATTCCCCTTCTCTCCAGAGTGCATCACCACCTCTCCAGGCTAGACTCAACTTGCTCTCTACTGTCAATACACATCACAATGTCATCTGCAAACATCATAGTCCATGGAGACTCCGGTCTGGTCTCATCTGCCAACCTGTCCATCACCATTGCGAACAAAAGGACTCAGAGCTGATCCTTGGTGTAATCCCACCTCCACCGTGAATGAGTCTGTCATTCCTACTGCCCATCTCGTTGCTGTCACACTGTCCTTGTTCATGTCCTGCACTACCCTAACATACTTCTCTGCCGCTCCAGACTTCCTCATACAATACCACAACTCTTCTCTTGGCACCCTGTCATAAGCTTTCTCTAAATCCATAAACACACATGGTAACTCCTTCTGGCCTTCACTATGCTTCTCCAACACGATTCTCAGAGCAAACAGTGCATATGTAGTGCTTTTTCTCTGCATGAAACCATATTGCTGCTCACAGATCTTCACCTGTTTTCTAAGCCTAGCTTCTACTATGCTTTCTGATAACTTCATGCTGTGGCTGATCAACTTGATGCCTCTGTAGATTCTGCAGCTCTGCACATCACCCTTGTTCTTGAAAATAGGAACCAGCACACTTCATCTCCACTCTTCAGGCATCCTCTCACTTTCCAAGATTTTATTAAACAATCTGGTTAGAAACTCCACTGCCATCTCTCATAGACATTTCCATGCCTTCACTGGAATGTCATCTGGACTAACTGCCTTTCCACTCTTCATAGCTATCCTCACTTCATCCTTACTTATCTCTTGCACTTCCTGATTTACTCTCTCCACATCATCCAACCTTTATTGTTGTGAAAGTGTAGGAACACGGCCCCACAGCAGGGGGCGTTAAATGAACGGGCAATGGATAAGCCAAACAGTAACAATTTAATGTTGTGAAGTGCACAACAGAATACAGACAAATACAGTTCTTGGTACTACAAACAATTATATGTTGAGTGACGTGTGGGCAGGCTTGAGGGCAGGAGACGTCCGTCCAGAACCGAGCCGGATCCCACACGACCCTCACCGCCAACGGATCTGAACAACACCGGAGCCGCCAAGTCCTGGATCCCCAGGTGGCCACCGTCTCCAGCTGTCAGACCTGGTACTGCTGGCAGAGAACAGAAACAGAGTTGATGAGTGTGAGTTTGCACACTCAGTAATCCCACAGTCTGTGTTCTTTTGGGAGGGAGCACCTCCACCTCCAATCACACACTCGTGCAGCTCCTGTCTAACCACTTATCTGGTTGGAGTGTGAAGGTCAGGTCACACCTAACGCCAATCCCTCAGATAAGGCAACACCACAGGAAAGCTGCTGCAAAAAGAGTTCAGACTATTTGTCAGCGTTGAATACAGCAGAGAAATTACCTCTTATGGTAGCTGATTTCTCGGCGAGGAGGTGGAGTTGCAGTCCGGCCTTTATGGTGATGGTGATGAGTTGTATGAGTGACAGCTGGTGCTGATGATGAGTGACAGCTGTCACTCCCAGTGGCTCCGACGCCCTCTTGTGCTTGAAGCCCGCACTCCAAGCAGGGCGCCATCTGGTGGTGGTGGGCCAGCAGTACCTCCTCTTCAGCGGCCCACACAACATTTATTCCCTCTTTTCTTCATTCATCAGCTCCTCAAAATATTCCACCTTCTCAACACAGTCTCCTCCCTTGTCAGCACATTACCTGCTGAACATCATTTCTAGCGCTGTCCCTTTGTCTGCTCAATCGGTACAAGTCCTTTTCTCCTTGTCAGATGGCTGAACACTGGCAGGAATATATTTCAACTTTTAAAATAGCTTATTTTTCTTGTTGACGGGACAAAGCACTGGATCACTGGTTCAGGCTGAGAAACACACCCGGCGCAGACAAACGCTGAGGGGTATCTTTCAAAATGTTGTTTCTTCAGTAATTTCCATGATAAGGAATTAAAGTATTTCCCAGACAACGTCTTACAAAAGAAAATGTTAAGGTTGTGTGAGGACTGTCACTTTTGCTGCTGAGCCAAACCATGGGTAGGTACCGCAAAGTTCTCTGTGAGGCTGACAACAACACAGCGCCGTGTCTTTTAAAAATACAAGAAACACACGCCTTCACTTTAAATACACAATAAGTGTATTTCAGGTGATCAGACCCTCTTTCTCTATGGTCTTCTCTGTTTTTCGTGGGAGTGTTACAGTACCACATACAGTGCCCATATTCAGTGTCCCACAGCCAACTTGGAACGTTATTAACCTTCCTGAAGTATGTTTTTGCTTTAGCCATTTGAGGAATGTCAATTTTGGGGTGGAACCCAAAAACCAGAAAAGTTAAAATTCTGTTTCTGTTAGGAAAGAACCAGTTGGGGGGGGGGAAAAAATTGGTTCAAAGCCCTGGTAAAAATAAAACCTTGTTGACTGTGCAGCCAGGAGTGAACAGCAATGGAAATAAAATAATTATTGTAATCACAATAATAAAAAACAGGTGATTGTCGGGGTCCAAACCCTGTTCGCACATTTAAACTCACGTAAGTAATGGGTGTGGCAATTCTCCCCATCCCCTGCCACTCAGATGACCTGTCTGTTTATCCTAAAAATTGTTTTTTTCATAAGTAGTGGTTGCCGGTGGTTGTACCACCCCCATCAGGTCACCTAAGGTATCGGTTTTTGTAGAATTTCATACTGATCATGTTCGCCAAGTTTGACTTCAAAGAGTATCGAAAGCACATTTAGTGTTTTAAGCCACATCCACTCATATTTGGCAGCCAACAGCAGCAGAGCAGAAAGAAAGAACAAAAATCCATGTGCTAACTTTTGTGCGGCTCAGTCCAGACATGGTATGTGCCAAATTTTATGAAGATTGAAGAAAAATTATGGGAGGAGTACTGAAAAAAAACACATTCACATACTATTCAAAATGGCGAAAAATGTTTCAGGCAAGTGGGTGTGGTCAGTGTTGTTAACTGTAGGGTACTCAAAAGAATTTAAATGTCCAAAAACTTTTACTTTATGTATTACGGTTCAGGAGTAATGAACCAACAGGCAAATGTGGCTATTATGGCGCCACCATGTGGACTATAAGTGTGATTATTTTTTTCCATGAATAGTGAGTGCCTTGGGGAAGATCTGATAGGTCTCACTGCTGTCACACTTGTGGCGTCTGAGCAAGAAATGATATTAGCAAAGAGTATGAATACATCAAAATGGCCACCAAGCTACAAAATGAAGGTAGGCGGGGCCAACATGGCCACCTCTTCAGCCTGCTACCGTCAGGGAGGAGACTGCGGCATCTCTGGACCTGGACCAGCTGACGGAGGGACGGTTTCACTCACCAGGTTGTCAGAGTGCTCGGCTTTTTGTATTCTGTAAAGTAGTGACTTCAGTTTTACTGCCTGAATGTTTTGTGGTGATAAATATCTCACCATTTGTTTAGTGATTCCGTCAGAAGTCTCACTTTCATAAGTCTCAGTTTATCCCTTTTTAATTAGCCTCAGTTTTTTTCTTCACATCAGGTTTCCATCCTGAGATTTTCTGTCAGAGCAAATTCATAGAACAGAAATGTTTTTTCCTCTCACTTTGGTGGGTCACATGACAGTCGCTTTGACTTTGTATATTCTACTAATTTCTCTGTGATATGCTGAATATTCCAGTGAAGAGTTTTCAGATTTCTTTCAACTTGATCCAGAAATTAGTGAATAATTTTAAAAGGGTGAAAGTAAGCAGGAACGCAGCGGTACACCGTATCAGGAAGAGACGTACAGTCCTCTACAACTAGTGTCGCCGACCGAACGACCCCTCCTAAAAATGTGTTCAACCTGCCTTCACTGTGCATGCATCATTTGGGACCAGAGCAGCACGTCTCAGTCTGACTCTCTGAGTCTCTTCACCCAAAGTGATCAAAGGGAATAATGTGATTATTAACCATTAGTTGACAAAGTAAACAGTAAGTCCCTTCAGCTGCTCCCTTGTTTGCACTCGGGGTCGCCACAGCAAATCCAAGGTGGATCTGCATGTTGAATTGGCACAGGTTTTACACCTGATGCCCTTCCTGGCGCAACTCCACATTACATGGAGAAATGTGGCAGGGGTGGTGATAATCGGAGACTCGCGACTGACACTCCGAAATGACGCAGGCGCCGCAGCAGCACGTCTGAGTATGATGCGTTGCTGCGGCGCTCTGATCACTTCCCCTGTTTTTTATGATGAAATAATGCTGAATTTATGTGGAAATGATTGTTGTAGAAAAGCTTCCGATATCTGTCGCTGAGATAGAGGAAGACTGGAGGCAGTTTGAAGCAGAAACAAGGTGATAATCAGTGAACCGCGGCTGATGACGCATGCACAGTGAAGGCGGGGGGCACCGATTTTTAGGGGGGACCGTTTGGTCAGCAGACACCAGGAAACAGGGTGTATGCCGTACTGGGAAGAGATGTAGAGTCCTCTACAGCCGGTGCATAGGGGTACACCCCTGCAGCATCAAGTGCCGTGTTTGACTGACATAAAAGAAGTTAAAAAGACAAAATAAAAAAAAGGTGACAGGTTGAATCTGCGCCCCACTCAGGCAGAGGAGACTGGAGGGTGAAAAGGGGGCCATCTGCACTCTGGACTGCACTTTGGACATACTTGCTAAGTTTGTTTTTGTAACCTTTGCAGTTTCTGACCTCCAGATAGTTTTAGGGGAGAAAAAAAAATAATACTATTAAGAAAAATCTGTACAATTTCAATAGGGGTCTTTGCCCCTTCGGGGTTTGAACCCCTAACAATAATAATAATAATAACAGTAACACGCAATTCAGTCTCTATATGAACAAAGCGGGAGCTTTGTCCGCATTCTCGACATGACCTGTTTCCGGTGGGTGTTGGACTCTGCCAGGGATGCTTCTTGTCACCAGTCCTGCTTGTGATGTTCATGGACATGATTTGAAGGTGCACTCAGGGGCCAGAGGACGTCCAGTTTGGTGACCTCAGAGTTGCATCTCTGCTTTTTGCAGATAATGTGGTTGTGTTGACTTCATTGGGTGGTGACTTTTGATGACCTCCAATGTGCACTGATCAGGTTTGAGGCCGAGTGTGAAGCAACTGGGATGAAAATCGGCACCTCCAAATCCGAGACCATGGTCCTCTGTTGGAAAACGGTGGATTGTCCCCTCCAGGTCAGGGAGGAGTTCCTGCCCCAAGTGGAGGAGTTTAAGTATCTTGGGATGTTGTTCACGAGTGGCGGATATTTGGAGTAAGAGATCAACAGACGGATTGGGGCAGAGTCTGACGTTTTATGGACACTGTACCGGACCATCGTGGTGAAGAAGGAGCTGAGCCAGAAGGAGAGAGTCTCAATTTACCAGTCAGTTTACAGTCTTATCCTCACCTATGGTCATGAATTTGGGTAACGACCGGAAGAATAAGACTGCGGACGCAAGGGGCGGAAATGAGATTCCTCCTTTGGGTATCTGGACTTACACTCCTGGACAAGGTGAGAAGCTTAACTATCCAGGAGGGACTCGAAGTGGAGCCACTACTTCTTTACATCGGAAGGAGCCAGCTGAGGTGGTTTGGGCACCTAGTGAAGATGCCCCCTGGTCGTATCCCTAAGGAGGTCTTCCAGGCATGTCCAACTGGGAGGAGGCTCTTGTGAAAAGCCAGGATAAACTGGAGGGATTATATTACCCAGTTGTCTTGGGAACACCTTGGGATCCCCCAGGAAAAGTTAGAGTACTTGACAGAGGATAGGGAACTGTGGGACGAGCTGTTTGCTCGACTGCCACCGCAACCCGGACCCGGATAAGCGGTTGAAAATGAATTAATAAAATGAATGAATATTGTAATAATAATAATAATAATAATCATAATAATGATGATAATATGTATTTACATGGAAAATGAAGTGGAACATTTTTACAAAAAATAAACATCAAAATCCTACAGCCAAAACAACAGTTAATATTAAACTTAAAATACAATATTAAAACATCAAGTTCAAATATAAAAACAAAAAAACAGAAAATAGAACATTTCATTAGTCCAATCTAGAAGGACAAACACATGGATCAGGGTCTCAGCATCAGCCACAGACAGGATGGGACGAATCTTCGCTATATTTCACAGGTGGAAGAAAGCAGTCCTAGTAATATCTCTAATGTGGAGGTCAAAGGACAATGTAGGATCAAAAATTACCCCAAGGTTCCTCACTTTGTCAGTGTGATGTATGAAACACGAGCCGAGGCTGAGCGTTAACTGGTCAAATTGATGCCGAAGTCTCACTGGACCAAGAACCGTCATTTCAGTCTTATCAGAGTTTAAAAGTAGGAAGTTTCTAGACATCCAACTTGTCACTGCTGCAAGGCAAGCTTCTAAGGATTTTATGTGAACAAGATTACCAGCAGTTATCGGCATGTATAACTGAGTATCATCAGCATAGCAGTGAAAGGTAATCCCAAATCAGCACAATATGTGCCCAAGGGGTGCTATATAAAGGGAGAAAAGCAGGGGGCCTAAGACGGATCCCTGTGGAACCCCAAATTTCATGTTACTAAGGTTAGAGGTAGTGTTACTGTACAAAACACAGTGAGAACGACTGGTCAAGTATGACGTCAGCCATGCAAGGGCACTCCCAGTAATCCCAAAATGATTTTCCAGCCCCATCAAATAGAATATGATGATCCACTGTATCAAATGCAGCACTGAGCTCTAACAGCAACAGAACTGTAGTGGTGTCCAAATCCATTGTAAGCAGAAGATCATTCACCACTTTGGAATGATATTTTCTAAAAGCAGACTGCAGTGGCTCAAAGAGATTATTCTCAGTAAGATAGTCTACGAGCTGCCGTGACACCACTTTTTCCAGAATTTTAGAGCAAAATGATAGATTTGCATTGTGACTTCATTAATGTAATGGTAGACATCACTTATATTGCATCACATCTGGGTGTGACAATCCTGCACTAGGATGTGGGAGGTCTACACAGGAGCCTTCTGAACTCCAGAACTTGCTTGTGGGGCATCTTGTAGGATTACAGTGAAATCTGTCCACTTACAATGACATCAATACAATCACTGACTCAACAACTGTAAACCACATAACTAGGACTCTCACCTTTACCTGCTTGTCTTTTCAATCACCTGTCACTGTAAACTCAGGACTGTATGTGGTTGTTTAGCTGTGACAATCCTGTCACTCTATGTTCTAATGAGTCTGTATTGTACTTTTATTTGGTAGTATAGCCAAAGCAGATGGTGCTTCGCCACAGAGTCTGCTCTGCTTGAGGTTTCTTCCTGCAATCAAAATACACCTAAAGGAGTTTCTACTTTCCACTGTCACCAATGTTCTTGCTCATGGGTTGGGTAAGGTATAAACTTTGCTCGCGTGTAGCTCCTTGGGGCAAATTATGGTGTGATTTCACATTGTTCAAATAAACTGAACTGCAGCAAGACGAGAACAGATATGACACCACCCCTAGCCCACATGATGTCACTGTTGCTTCTACCTGTCTGCTCATCCTGCTGTTCCTCTGGTGGTACCTTCTGCTGCTCCTTCAACAGTTTTGCTTCCAGAGACTCTGCACAGTGATTGAATAAGTGTTCAGCTTGCTCCAGCCTTAAACAAACAAACAAAATACATGACATTGACTCTGCTAAGCCAGTTTGGAGTGACAAAATCAGCGTTCATTCCAAACTGAAAGATTTGAAAATCTCCAGGAGGAACCAAAACTACATAAATAAATAAATAAATAATAACAAAACAAAACATAAACGTATTATTTATTGATTTATTTTTTGAAGCTTCATTGAACTACATCTGAGATCTAAACCTTTATGAATGTTGCTAATTCGCTGAGGTGGTGTTTTCCAGGTACAGTCATCACACTACACACTATAATTCTTCTGGATGACCTTCAGAGTTCCCTCAGAAATGAAACACCTCCTCTTGTGATGTACAGGGAGCTGAGAGAGCAGCCTGTGATGGTCCTGAGTGTGGACAAAGAGGAGTATATTGGAGGAATCTGTGATCAGGTGACTCACCATCTGCGGTCTAGTGACCCTCCACCTGCTTACAGAGGAATCAAAGCACTTTGTTCCTCCAGACCCACAACTCATCCACTGCAGAAGATGATTCAGTTCTCAGAGATGCCTCTGTTGTACTGTCATGGAGGGTCAGCTACTTTGAGCAGCTGTGTCAAGCTGATCCTCCTTCTGGGATGTTAGCCATTTCTGGCACCAGGGTTCTTATAGCAGATTATTCAGTCAACTGTGAACCACCAAATCTTGGTGAGATTGCAAAGGCAGTGAAACAACTAAAGATGGGGAATGTTCCAGGGATTTGTGTTGTTCTTGTGGCAGTGGAAACAATTTTTGTTTCAATCCAGGAGATGTGTATCATCCCTACAGATTGAAGAAGACTTGTTGTCCCAATCTGGAAAGGAAAGGGTGAACACGTGGATTGTAACAACAATAGGGGTATCACACTGCTCTCTGTGCCAGAGAAGGTGCCTACAAGGATCAGTCTTAACATGATTCAGTTCCAGCTACTAGACCATCGCGAATTACCTTCAAACACAATCAGAGTGTTTCGAATGCTGTTTTGACGCCCTCAAGATACAGTCACACTACAATCAGACTGCACTCTGACCACTGTTCAAGCTTTCCCCACTTCTAACGCAGCTCGAGAGTGGTGTGCATGTGCTCTACATTCAAGCTGGCTGCACGATTGTGCCCGACTGTGTGGCATGCACACAAGAATATTGTATGAGGATTTCTAATGCAGCTTGAACTTGCTCAACTGTAGTTCAAATGACCATTCGTGTGGCATTCGAGCTCATTCAGGCTCTAGTGTGACTGGAGTATTGTCAGGTTTTGGGTTTGTGCTCTGTTTTATTGTACATTTTGTCTTATTTTTGGGTGTTGTCAGTTCTTTGCCTGTTGCTTTCTGTTTGGGTTCTCTCTGTCTTTCTCTTGGTGGTGGGCGTTTTCCTTTGTTTGACCACACCCCTGTTCTAGTCGCCTCCCCTCACACCTGTCCTTGATTTGCTGCTCATCACTTGGGTGTATTTAAGACTTTCTTTTTGCTCTGGTCCTTCGCCAGATTGATGTGCTTGAGCCTTCTTTCCAGCCTTCTCTTGTACCATTGCCTTGCTTCGTTTTGCCTCATTGTGTTTTTGACCACCTGCTAGTTTTTCTCAACCACGTCTCTCGCTTGATGATTGTTGTACTTCTGCTCTTGTCTGACTGCCTTACCGTGTACTGACCCCTGCTAACCAACCCAGAAAAAGAGTTGAGCCTACAGATCGGTGAGTTTGTGTTCTGCATTTGTGTCCAGCCAGTTGTCAACACCAAGCTTGATAGGTATAAAGCCGCATTCACACCGGGCGCGACGCGAGCAACAGTAGCGACAGGTTGCCATGTAATCCCTATGGAAAGACGCGTTGTGGAGCCAAGCCACGCAACGCGATGCGATGGACGCGAATGATGCGACGCGAGTGAAGTGATTTTGAGCGATTGGCGTGTTTGTGGTGCGATATCGTGTCGCATCGCCCTCCTCCCCAAGTTGAAAAATCTGAACTTTTCGTCTTGTTGCGCCACGATGACCAATCAGGGACTGGATATGTAGTGACGTGGAGATGTCTGGAGTTTGACTGAGTTGGATGTGAACATGTCCTGTCTCTGGTAACCAGCCTGTGAGCAGGAATTATGTCCCTTTTGTCCTTTATTTCACAATTATGACAGAGTTTGGGGGAAGAGCGAGCAGCAGCACCACAGCAGCTGCAGCAGAGTTTTCTTTTTCTTCACGTGCGCGTGCGAGTGAATCGTCCGTGAAGATTGTTTTATTTAGTAAATCAAATCAATTTTATTTATATAGCGCCAAATCACAACAAACAGTTGCCCCAAGGCACTTTATATTGTAAGGCAAAGCCATACAATAATTACAGAAAAACCCCAACGGTCAAAACGACCCCCTGTGAGCAAGCACTTGGCAACAGTGGGAAGGAAAAACTCCCTTTAACAGGAAGAAACCTCCAGCAGAACCAGGCTCAGGGAGGGGCAGTCTTCTGCTGGGACTGGTTGGGGCTGAGGGAGAGAACCAGGAAAAAGACATGCTGTGGAGGGGAGCAGAGATCAATCACTAATGATTAAATGCAGAGTGGTGCATACAGAGCAAAAAGAGAAAGAAACACTCAGTGCATCATGGGAACCCCCCAGCAGTCTAAGTCTATAGCAGCATAACTAAGGGATGGTTCAGGGTCACCTGATCCAGCCCTAACTATAAGCTTTAGCAAAAAGGAAAGTTTTAAGCCTAATCTTAAAAGTAGAGAGGGTGTCTGTCTCCCTGATCTGAATTGGGAGCTGGTTCCACAGGAGAGGAGCCTGAAAGCTGAAGGCTCTGCCTCCCATTCTACTCTTACAAACCCTAGGAACTACAAGTAAGCCTGCAGTCTGAGAGCGAAGCGCTCTATTGGGGTGATATGGTACTATGAGGTCCCTAAGATAAGATGGGACCTGATTATTCAAAACCTTATAAGTAAGAAGAAGAATTTTAAATTCTATTCTAGAATTAACAGGAAGCCAATGAAGAGAGGCCAATATGGGTGAAATATGCTCTCTCCTTCTAGTCCCCATCAGTACTCTAGCTGCAGCATTTTGAATTAACTGAAGGCTTTTCAGGGAACTTTTAGAACAACCTGATAATAATGAATTACAATAGTCCAGCCTAGAGGAAATAAATGTATGAATTAGTTTTTCAGCATCACTCTGAGACAAGACCTTTCTAATTTTAGAGATATTGCGCAAATGCAAAAAAGCAGTCCGACATATTTGTTTAATATGCGCATTGAATTACATATCTTGATCAAAAATGACTCCAAGATTTCTCACAGTATTACTAGAGGTCAGGGTAATGCCATCCAGAGTAAGGATCTGGTTAGACACCATGTTTCTAAGATTTGTGGGGCCAAGTACAATAACTTCAGTTTTATCTGAGTTTAAAAGCAGGAAATTAGAGGTCATCCATGTCTTTATGTCTGTAAGACAATCCTGCAGTTTAGCTAATTGGTGTGTGTCCTCTGGCTTCATGGATAGATAAAGCTGGGTATCATCTGCGTAACAATGAAAATTTAAGCAATGTTGTCTAATAATACTGCCTAAGGGAAGCATGTATAAAGTGAATAAAATTGGTCCTAGCACAGAACCTTGTGGAACTCCATAATTAACCTTAGTCTGTGAAGAAGATTCCCCATTTACATGAACAAATTGTAATCTATTAGATAAATATAATTCAAACCACCGCAGCGCAGTGCCTTTAATACCTATGGCATGCTCTAATCTCTGTAATAAAATTTTATGGTCAACAGTATCAAAAGCAGCACTGAGGTCTAACAGAACAAGCACAGAGATGAGTCCACTGTCTGAGGCCATAAGAAGATAATTTGTAACCTTCACTAATGCTGTTTCTGTACTATGATGAATTCTAAAACCTGACTGAAACTCTTCAAATAGACCATTCCTCTGCAGATGATCAGTTAGCTGTTTTACAACTACCCTTTCAAGAATTTTTGAGAGAAAAGGAAGGTTGGAGATTGGCCTATAATTAGCTAAGATAGCTGGGTCAAGTGATGGCTTTTTAAGTAATGGTTTAATTACTGCCACCTTAAAAGCCTGTGGTACATAGCCAACTAATAAAGATAGATTGATCATATTTAAGATCGAAGCATTAATTAATGGTAGGGCTTCCTTGAGCAGCCTGGTAGGAATGGGGTCTAATAGACATGTTGATGGTTTGGATGAAGTAACTAATGAAAATAACTCAGACAGAACCATCGGAGAGAAAGAGTCTAACCAAATACCGGCATCACTGAAAGCAGCCAAAGAGAACGATATGTCTTTGTAATGGTTATGAGTAATTTTTTCTCTAATAGTTAAAATTTTATTAGCAAAGAAAGTCATGAAGTCATTACTAGTTAAAGTTAAAGGAATACTCGGCTCAATAGAGCTCTGACTCTTTGTCAGCCTGGCTACAGTGCTGAAAAGAAACCTGGGGTTGTTCTTATTTTCTTCAATTAGTGATGAACAGTAAGATGTCCTAGCTTTACAAAGGGCTTTTTTATAGAGCAACAGACTCTTTTTCCAGGCTAAGTGAAGATCTTCTAAATTAGTAAGACGCCATTTCCTCTCCAACTTACGGGTTATCTGCTTTAAGCTGCGAGTTTGTGAGTTATACCATGGAGTCAGGCACTTCTGATTTAAAGCTCTCTTTTTCAGAGGAGCTACAGCATCCAAAGTTGTCTTCAATGAGGATGTAAAACTATTGACGAGATATTCTATCTCACTTACAGAGTTTAGGTAGCTACTCTGCACTGTGTTGGTATATGGCATTAGAGAACATAAAGAAGGAATCATATCCTTAAACCTAGTTACAGCGCTTTCTGAAAGACTTCTAGTGTAATGAAACTTATTCCCCACTGCTGGGTAGTCCATCAGAGTAAATGTAAATGTTATTAAGAAATGATCAGACAGAAGGGAGTTTTCAGGGAATACTGTTAAGTCTTCAATTTCCATACCATAAGTTAGAACAAGATCTAAGATATGATTAAAGTGGTGGGTGGACTCATTTACATTTTGAGCAAAGCCAATTGAGTCTAATAATAGATTAAATGCAGTGTTGAGGCTGTCATTCTCAGCATCTGTGTGGATGTTAAAATCGCCCACTATAATTATCTTATCTGAGCTAAGCACTAAGTCAGACAAAAGGTCCGAAAATTCACAGAAAAACTCACAGTAACGACCAGGAGGACGATAGATAATAACAAATAAAACTGGTTTTTGGGACTTCCAATTTGGATGGACAAGACTAAGAGTCAAACTTTCAAATGAATTAAAGCTCTGTCTGGGTCTTTGATTAATTAATAAGCTGGAATGGAAGATTGCTGCTAATCCTCCCCCTCGGCCCGTGCTTCGAGCATTCTGACAGTTAGTGTGACTCGGGGATGTTGACTCATTTAAACTAACATATTCATCCTGCTGTAACCAGGTTTCTGTAAGGCAGAATATGTTGTGTGGGCCGCCAGAAGAGGAGGTACTGCTGGCCCACCACCAGCAGGCGCCCTGCCTGAAGTGCGGGCTTCAGGCACGAGAGGGCGCTGCCGCCACGGACACAGCCGGGGGTGACAGCTGTCACTCATTATCTCATGACAGCTGTCACCCATCTACACTTCGTCATACCACTCCATAAAAACTGGACGTCATCTCCACCTCATTGCCGAGATATCATCGACCTGTGAAGGTAATATTCTCAGCCTTAAAACTAACTGTGTCTTAGTCTGAACTCGTTTTACAGCTGTTTTCCTGTGGAGTGCCTTATCTGGGAGATTGGCGTAATCAGCCAACCGTGACTATCCAGGGTTGGGACCAGGAAGCAGAGTTGTAGTCTTACACACCTCTCTGCAGCTTCTCTCCCCCTGCCATCCCCTCATTACCCCATCCCCGTAGAGACGGTGCCTGCTCCCAGACTACCAATAACCAGCAAAAATCTATTTAAGCATAAAAATTCAAAAAGAAAAAATAATATAGCACCTTCAACTGCACCACAGACTAAAACAGTTAAATGTGGTCTATTAAACATTAGGTCTCTCTCTTCTAAGTCCCTGTTGGTAAATGATATAATAATTGATCAACATATTGATTTATTCTGCCTAACAGAAACCTGGTTACAGCAGGATGAATATGTTAGTTTAAATGAGTCAACACCCCCGAGTCACACTAACTGTCAGAATGCTCGTAGCACGGGCCGGGGTGGAGGATTAGCAGCAATCTTCCATTCCAGCTTATTAATTAATCCAAAACCCAGACAGAGCTTTAATTCATTTGAAAGCTTGTCTCTTAGTCTTGTCCATCCAAATTGGAAGTCCCAAAAACCAGTTTTATTTGTTATTATCTATCGTCCACCTGGTCGTTACTGTGAGTTTCTCTGTGAATTTTCAGACCTTTTGTCTGACTTAGTGCTTAGCTCAGATAAGATAATTATAGTGGGCGATTTTAACATCCACACAGATGCTGAGAATGACAGCCTCAACACTGCATTTAATCTATTATTAGACTCTATTGGCTTTGCTCAAAAAGTAATGAGTCCACCCACCACTTTAATCATATCTTAGATCTTGTTCTGACTTATGGTATGGAAATAGAAGACTTAACAGTATTCCCTGATAACTCCCTTCTGTCTGATCATTTCTTAATAACATTTACATTTACTCTGATGGACTACCCAGCAGTGGGGAATAAGTTTCATTACACTAGAAGTCTTTCAGAAAGCGCTGTAACTAGGTTTAAGGATATGATTCCTTCTTTATGTTCTCTAATGCCATATACCAACACAGTGCAGAGTAGCTACCTAAACTCTGTAAGGGAGATAGAGTATCTCGTCAATAGTTTTACATCCTCATTGAAGACAACTTTGGATGCTGTAGCTCCTCTGAAAAAGAGAGCTTTAAATCAGAAGTGTCTGACTCCGTGGTATAACTCACAAACTCGTAGCTTAAAGCAGATAACCCGTAAGTTGGAGAGGAAATGGCGTCTCACTAATTTAGAAGATCTTCACTTAGCCTGGAAAAAGAGTCTGTTGCTCTATAAAAAAGCCCTTCGTAAAGCTAGGACATCTTTCTACTCATCACTAATTGAAGAAAATAAGAACAACCCCAGGTTTCTTTTCAGCACTGTAGCCAGGCTGACAAAGAGTCAGAGCTCTATTGAGCTGAGTATTCCATTAACTTTAACTAGTAATGACTTCATGACTTTCTTTGCTAACAAAATTTTAACTATTAGAGAAAAAATTACTCATAACCATCCCAAAGACGTATCGTTATCTTTGGCTGCTTTCAGTGATGCCGGTATTTGGTTAGACTCTTTCTCTCCGATTGTTCTGTCTGAGTTATTCTCATTAGTTACTTCATCCAAACCATCAACATGTTTATTAGACCCCATTCCTACCAGGCTGCTCAAGGAAGCCCTACCATTATTTAATGCTTCGATCTTAAATATGATCAATCTATCTTTGTTAGTTGGCTATGTACCACAGGCTTTTAAGGTGGCAGTAATTAAACCATTACTTAAAAAGCCATCACTTGACCCAGCTATCTTAGCTAATTATAGGCCAATCTCCAACCTTCCTTTTCTCTCAAAAATTCTTGAAAGGGTAGTTGTAAAACAGCTAACTGATCATCTGCAGAGGAATGGTCTATTTGAAGAGTTTCAGTCAGGTTTTAGAATTCATCATAGTACAGAAACAGCATTAGTGAAGGTTACAAATGATCTTCTTATGGCCTCGGACAGTGGACTCATCTCTGTGCTTGTTCTGTTAGATCTCAGTGCTGCTTTGATACTGTTGACCATAAAATTTTATTACAGAGATTAGAGCATGCCATAGGTATTAAAGGCACTGCGCTGCGGTGGTTTGAATCATATTTGTCTAATAGATTACAATTTGTTCATGTAAATGGGGAATCTTCTTCACAGACTAAAGTTAATTATGGAGTTCCACAAGGTTCTGTGCTAGGACCAATTTTATTCACTTTATACATGCTTCCCTTAGGCAGTATTATTAGACGGTATTGCTTAAATTTTCATTGTTACGCAGATGATACCCAGCTTTATCTATCCATGAAGCCAGAGGACACACACCAATTAGCTAAACTGCAGGATTGTCTTACAGACATAAAGACATGGATGACCTCTAATTTCCTGCTTTTAAACTCAGATAAAACTGAAGTTATTGTACTTGGCCCCACAAGTCTTGGAAACATGGTGTCTAACCAGATCCTTACTCTGGATGGCATTACCCTGACCTCTAGTAATACTGTGAGAAATCTTGGAGTCATTTTTGATCAGGATATGTCATTCAAAGTGCATATTAAACAAATATGTAGGACTGCTTTTTTGCATTTACGCAATATCTCTAAAATCAGAAAGGTCTTGTCTCAGAGTGATGCTGAAAAACTAATTCATGCATTTATTTCCTCTAGGCTGGACTATTGTAATTCATTATTATCAGGTTGTCCTAAAAGTTCCCTAAAAAGCCTTCAGTTAATTCAAAATGCTGCAGCTAGAGTACTGACGGGGACTAGAAGGAGAGAGCATATCTCACCCATATTGGCCTCTCTTCATTGGCTTCCTGTTAATTCTAGAATAGAATTTAAAATTCTTCTTCTTACTTATAAGGTTTTGAATAATCAGGTCCCATCTTATCTTAGGGACCTCGTAGTACCATATTACCCCAATAGAGCGCTTCGCTCTCAGACTGCAGGCTTACTTGTAGTTCCTAGGGTTTGTAAGAGTAGAATGGGAGGCAGAGCCTTCAGCTTTCAGGCTCCTCTCCTGTGGAACCAGCTCCCAATTCAGATCAGGGAGACAGACACCCTCTCTACTTTTAAGATTAGGCTTAAAACTTTCCTTTTTGCTAAAGCTTATAGTTAGGGCTGGATCAGGTGACCCTGAACCATCCCTTAGTTATGCTGCTATAGACGTAGACTGCTGGGGGGTTCCCATGATGCACTGTTTCTTTTTCTTTTTGCTCTGTATGCACCACTCTGCATTTAATCATTAGTGATCGATCTCTGCTCCCCTCCACAGCATGTCTTTTTCCTGGTTCTCTCCCTCAGCCCCAACCAGTCCCAGCAGAAGACTGCCCCTCCCTGAGCCTGGTTCTGCTGGAGGTTTCTTCCTGTTAAAAGGGAGTTTTTCCTTCCCACTGTAGCCAAGTGCTTGCTCACAGGGGGTCGTTTTGACCGTTGGGGTTTTACATAATTATTGTATGGCCTTGCCTTACAATATAAAGCGCCTTGGGGCAACTGTTTGTTGTGATTTGGCGCTATATAAAAAAAAAATTGATTGATTGATTGATCAGCGACGGCTTCGCTTCACACCCCAGCCAGATAAGTGTTTGAGACAGGAGCTGCACGAGTGTGTGTGAGAGGTGGAGGTGGACTCTCCACCACTGTTGCTACTGGGTGTGCACACACCCACATCTTATTGTTTCTGCTCCTCGCCAGCAGTACCAGATCCGACATTCGGAGACGGTGGCCACCTGGGGACTCGGGACTTGGCGGCTCCAGTATTCTCCAGGTTCGGTGGCGGAAGAAATCCTGTGGTTCTGGTTCTTCTCAGGACAGACGTCTTCTATCCTCGAGCCTGCCCACACGTCACCTTTGTGGATTGACTGTTTGCAAAATTCTGTATTCCTCTGTATTGTGGTTGTGCTCATTCACAACAGTAAAGTGTTCATATTCGACTCTTTCATTGTCCGTTCATTTACGCCCCCTGTTGTGGGTCCGTGTCACTACACTTTCCCAACAGAATAAATCAATATGTTGATCAATTATTATATCATTTACTAACAGGGACTTAGAAGAGAGAGACCTAATGTTTAATAGACCACATTTAACTGTTTTAGTCTGTGGTGCAGTTGAAGGTGCTATATTATTTTTTCTTTTTGAATTTTTATGCTTAAATAGATTTTTGCTGGTTATTGGTGGTCTGGGAGCAGGCACCGTCTCTACGGGGATGGGGTAATGAGGGGATGGCAGGGGGAGAGAAGCTGCAGAGAGGTGTGTAAGACTACAACTCTGCTTCCTGGTCCCAACCCTGGATAGTCACGGTTTGGAGGATTTAAGAAAATTGGCAAGATTTCTAGAAATGAGAGCTGCTCCATCCAAAGTGGGATGGATGCCGTCTCTCCTAACAAGACCAGGTTTTCCCCAGAAGCTTTGCCAATTATCTATGAAGCCCACCTCATTTTTTGGACACCACTCAGACAGCCAGCAATTCAAGGAGAACATGCGGCTAAACATGTCACTCCCGGTCCGATTGGGGAGAAACCCAGAGAAAAAAAAACTACACAGATGTATAATACAACAAATGGTGAGTGGTTTATAAACACAATTATGACAGAGAGCGAGCAGCAGCACCGCAGCAGGGGCAGCGGAAAGTTTTTTTTGTTATTTTTTAATTGTTTACATGTGCGCGCGTGAACGGGACAGGAGGTCCTCAAACTGGGTCCTACAGAGGTGGAAGGACCGCTGAAAGCAGCCATCATCCAGACGCAGCTCCTGTAGCAAATAATGATATTCCCCGAATTGGGAACATCTCATGAGGATGTTGTGAACCTAGGGACAGCACCAGTGGCGATGTTTGTCAGCTTTCCACAACAATTAAGAGCACAGCAATTTGCTCCGTGTGATCAAAGTTCGTCATGTTAACTTGACTGACAATCGGAGCTGGCGAATGGAAGCTCCTCCTATTTGATGACGCACTGGGGTGAATTTTAGCAGTGAAAGCAGAGTGACACGCCGGGTGATGGTGGCGCGTCCGTCGCCACGCAACGTCTCGTCGCGCCCGGTGTGAACGCCGCATAAGAAGTAGCCATCGACTGTATTCTGCCTTGTGAGTACTCACAGGAAGAAATTGTGACAACTGGCAGTGCTTCTTTCCAACCTATGCTGATTTTTGTAAAGCGTTTGAGTCAGTTGATCGGATTGCTCCCTGGGACAGCCACACATAGGAAAAATCAACCCAGAATGCATAGCATCATCCTCTTTTTTTGTTTGTGGATCAACATACTTCCGGTAGCAGTGATGATTTTCGCTTTGTAGCTGCTGTGTTTTATTTTGTAATTATTTGTGAATACATTTTTATACATTGTGTACAACCCCAATCCAATGAAGTTGGGACGTTGTGTAAAATGTAAATAAAAACAATACAATGATTTTCAAATCCTCTTCAACCTATATTCAATTGAATACACCACAAAGACAAGATATTTAATGTTCAAACTGATAAACTTTATTGTTTTTGTGCAAATATTTGCTCATTTTGAAATGGATGCCTGTAACATGTTTCAAAAAAGTTGGGACGGGGCAGCAAAAGACTGGGAAAGTTGATGAATGCTCAAAGAACACCTAATTGGAAACAGGTGAGTGTCATGATTGAGTATAAAAGTAGTATCCCCCAAAGGCTCAGCTATTCACAAGCAAAGAAGGGGTGAGGATCACCACTTTGTGAACAATTGTGTGAAAAAAATAGTCCAACAGTTTAAGAACAATGTTTCTCAACATTCAATTGCAAGGAATTTAGGGATTCCATCATCTACAGTCCATAATACTATCAGAAGATTCAGAGAATCTGGAGAACTTTCTACATGTAAGCGGCAAGACAGAAAACCAACACTGAATTTCCGTGACCTTTGATCCCTCAGGCAGCACTGCATTAAAAACTGACATCATTGTGTAAAGGATCTTATTGCGTGGGTCAGGAACACTTCAGAAAACCATTGTCAGTTAACACAGTTCGTAAACTACATCCACAAGTGCAAGTTAAAACTCTACCATGCAAAGCGAAAGTCAAACATCAACAACATCCAGAAACACTGCCGCCTTCTCTGGGCCCGAGCTCATTTGAAATGGACAGACACAAAGTGGAAAAGTGTGCTGTGGTCTGATGAGTCCACATTTCAGATTGTTTTTTGAAATCATGGACGTCGTGTCCTCTGGACAAAAGAGGAAAAACACCATCCAGATTGTTACCAGAGCAAAGTTCAAAAGCCAGCATCTGTGATGGTATGGGAGTGTGTTAGTGCCCATGGCATGGACAACTTACACATCTGTGATGGCACCATCAATGCTGAAAGGTCCATCCAGGTTTTGGAGCAACACATGCTGCCATCCAAGCAACGTCTTTTTCAGGGACGTCCCTGCTTATTTCAGCAAGACAATGCCAAGCCACATTCTGCACGTGTTACAACAGCGTGGCTTCGTAGTAAAAGAGTGCAGGTACTAGACTGGCCTGCCTGCAGTCCAGACCTGTCACCCATTGAAAATGTGTGGCGCATTATGAAGCTCAAAATACGACAACGGAGACCCCGGACTGTTGAACAACTGAAGTCGTACATCAAGCAGGAACAGGAAAGAATTCCACCTACAAAGCTTCAACAATTAGTGTCCTCAGTTCCCAAACGCTTATTGAGTGTTGTTAGAAGGAAAGGTGATGTAACACAGTGGTAAACATACCACTGTCCAAGCTTTTTAGAAACATGTTGCAGGCATCCATTTCAAAATGAACAAATATTTGCACAAAAAAACCAATAAAGTTTATCAGTTTGAACATTAAATATCTTGTCTTTGTGGTGTATTCAACTGAATATAGGTTGAAGAGGATTTGAAAATCATTGTATTCTGTTTTTATTTACATTTTACACAACGTCCCAACTTCATTGGAATTGGGGTTGTATGAATGAATGCACACACACGGGGGCTGGGTGTCAAGATGGCACCTGTTTGTCATTTGACAGTGTTTAACTAATCACAGCTCAAGACTTACTTGTTCTGCTCGGCATAGATTGCGGCCAGTTTAAGTGACATGCTGACGATGGCGTTATCATCCTGGCAACAGAGAGAGAAAAACAAATCAAACTGACATCAAAATATTTTTAAAAACATGTTTGACATGTGGCATCTTTAAAATGTTATCAAATGTGACAAAGTCATAATTCAGCTGTAATTTATAATCAGGACTTTAAGAATCACAGCATCTGACCTGACCTTTAACCTCTGGGGTCACACTCCTAACCCACCTCTCCCATCACAGTATTTTTTTCTGCAACCAGTTCTCCACCTCAAGTCCCACAGTTCCTATGCATTTAAACTTATTCCCTCTGTTCAGCACCTCTTCCTGCCAGCTAAGATCTGAATGCTGATCTTCACAGTCCTGTCTCTCCTGCTCGTACATTTGGTTCCAACATATTCTTCTCACACTTGGTGCTGTAGCGATAAGTTTTCCGATTTTTCCCGGGTTGACCAGAGCGATTCTAAAAATGACAGGAAATAGACTTCACTTTTAGATGTATTATATACGAGGTCTGTCCATAAAGTATAGGTCCTTTTTATTTTTTTCAAAAACTATATGGATTTCATTCATATGTTTTTACGTCAGACATGCTTGAACCCTCGTGCGCATGCATGAGTTTTTCCACGCCTGTCGGTGACGTCATCCGCCTGTGAGCACTCCTTGTGGGAGGAGTCGTCCAGCCCCTCGTCGGAATTCCTTTGTCTGAGAAGTTGCTGAGAGACTGGCGCTTTGTTTGATCAAAATTTTTTCTAAACCTGTGAGACACATCGAAGCTGACACGGTTCAAAAAATTAAGCTGGTTTTCAGTGAAAATTTTAACGGCTGATGAGAGATTTTGAGGTGATACTGTCGCTTTAAGGACTTCCAAAACAGCGGGACGTCGCGCAGCGCTCTCAGGCGCCGTCATCAGCCTGTTTCAAGCTGAAAACCTCCACATTTCAGGCTCTATTGATCCAGGACGTCGTGAGAGAACAGAGAAGTTTCAGAAGAAGTCGGTTTCAGCATTTTATCCGGATATTCCACTGTTAAAGGAGATTTTTTTAATGAAAGACGCGCGTCGGCTCGCAGCCGCCGCGACGCTCCGCCACAGGAAAAACACCTCTGTTGGAAGCCTTAAGGACAAGTTGGAACATGTCCAGCTGTTAAACAATTTCTCATATACTCACTCCACTGAAAGCCATCAAAAGCCGCCTGGATTTTACAAATGGTTATCAACACGGAGGTGTTTTTCCTGCGCCCCCGCACCGCGCCGGCTGCGTCCCGACGCGCGGACCCGTCCGCACGTCTTTCATTAAAAAAAATCTTCTTTAACAGTGGAATATCCGGATAAAATGCTGAAACCGACTTCTTCTGAAACTTCTCTGTTCTCTCACGACGTCCTGGATCAATAGAGCCTGAAATGTGGAGGTTTTCAGCTTGAAACAGGCAGGCGATGGCGCCTGAGAGCGCTGCATGATGTCTCGCACCGTGGGAAGTCCTTAAAGCGACAGTATCACCTCAAAATCTCTCATCAGCCGTTAAAATGTTCACTGAAAACCAGCTTAATTTTTCGAACCGTGTCCACTTCGATGTGTCTCACAGGTTTAGAAAAAATTTTGATCAAAAAAAAAAATTTTGGCCTCTACTGGTTGTTGGCTCTCACTGCGGTATTGTATCACTTCCTGTTCCGGAGCACAGCGGTGTTTTTCTGTATCTGTTAGCTGTTTAATCTGCGCAGTTAGATTGATCTAGTTATCTAGATTACGATTTGTTTCCCAGTGTAATCTTTACGTGCCTTAACTAAAGCACTCCTTCTGCTGAATCACCTCTAAATTATTTACACATTATTCACTTTGCGTGTTTTTAGGAATCCGCTAGCTTAGCGTAGCTACTAGCTCTTAGCCGATTTAGCATGGCGGCTTCTCCTGTCTCTCCCGCACTTTTCTGCTCTGGGTGTGAAATGTTTAGTTATTCCTCGGCCTCCTTTAGCAGTAATGGTACTTGTAATAAGTGTAGCTTATTCGTAGCTTTGGAGGCCAGGCTGGGCGAATTGGAGACTCGGCTCCGCACCGTGGAAAATTCTACAGCTAGCCAGGCCCCTGTAGTCGGTGCGGACCAAGGTAGCTTAGCCGCCGTTAGTTCCCCCCTGGCAGATCCTGAGCAGCCGGGAAAGCAGGCTGACTGGGTGACTGTGAGGAGGAAGCGTAGCCCTAAACAGAAGCCCCGTGTACACCGCCAACCCGTTCACATTTCTAACCGTTTTTTCCCCACTCGACGACACACCCGCCGAGGATCAAACTCTGGTTATTGGCGACTCTGTTTTGAGAAATGTGAAGTTAGCGACACCAGCAACCATAGTCAATTGTCTTCCGGGGGCCAGAGCAGGCGACATTGAAGGAAATTTGAAACTGCTGGTTAAGGCTAAGCGTAAATTTGGTAAGATTGTAATTCACGTCGGCAGTAATGACACCCGGTTACGCCAATCGGAGGTCACTAAAATTAACATTAAATCGGTGTGTAACTTTGCAAAAACAATGTCGGACTCTGTAGTTTTCTCTGGGCCCCTCCCCAATCAGACCGGGAGTGACATGTTTAGCCGCATGTTCTCCTTGAATTGCTGGCTGTCTGAGTGGTGTCCAAAAAATGAGGTGGGCTTCATAGATAATTGGCAAAGCTTCTGGGGAAAACCTGGTCTTGTTAGGAGAGACGGCATCCATCCCACTTTGGATGGAGCAGCTCTCATTTCTAGAAATCTGGCTAATTTTCTTAAATCCTCCAAACCGTGACTATCCAGGGTTGGGACCAGGAAGCAGAGTTGTAGTCTTACACACCTCTCTGCAGCTTCTCTCCCCCTGCCATCCCCTCATTACCCCATCCCCGTAGAGACGGTGCCTGCTCCCAGACTACCAATAACCAGCAAAAATCTATTTAAGCATAAAAATTCAAAAAGAACAAATAATATAGCACCTTCAACTGCACCACAGACTAAAACAGTTAAATGTGGTCTATTAAACATTAGGTCTCTCTCTTCTAAGTCCCTGTTGGTAAATGATATAATAATTGATCAACATATTGATTTATTCTGCCTAACAGAAACCTGGTTACAGCAGGATGAATATGTTAGTTTAAATGAGTCAACACCCCCGAGTCACACTAACTGTCAGAATGCTCGTAGCACGGGCCGGGGCGGTGGATTAGCAGCAATCTTCCATTCCAGCTTATTAATTAATCAAAACCCAGACAGAGCTTTAATTCATTTGAAAGCTTGTCTCTTAGTCTTGTCCATCCAAATTGGAAGTCCCAAAAACCAGTTTTATTTGTTATTATCTATCGTCCACCTGGTCGTTACTGTGAGTTTCTCTGTGAATTTTCAGACCTTTTGTCTGACTTAGTGCTTAGCTCAGATAAGATAATTATAGTGGGCGATTTTAACATCCACACAGATGCTGAGAATGACAGCCTCAACACTGCATTTAATCTATTATTAGACTCTATTGGCTTTGCTCAAAAAGTAAATGAGTCCACCCACCACTTTAATCATATCTTAGATCTTGTTCTGACTTATGGTATGGAAATAGAAGACTTAACAGTATTCCCTGAAAACTCCCTTCTGTCTGATCATTTTTTAATAACATTTACATTTACTCTGATGGACTACCCAGCAGTAGGGAATAAGTTTCATTACACTAGAAGTCTTTCAGAAAGCGCTGTAACTAGGTTTAAGGATATGATTCCTTCTTTATGTTCTCTAATGCCATATAACAACACAGTGCAGAGTAGCTACCTAAACTCTGTAAGGGAGATAGAGTATCTCGTCAATAGTTTTACATCCTCATTGAAGACAGCTTTGGATGCTGTAGCTCCTCTGAAAAAGAGAGCTTTAAATCAGAAGTGTCTGACTCCATGGTATAACTCTCAAACTCGTAGCTTAAAGCAGATAACCCGTAAGTTGGAGAGGAAATGGCGTCTCACTAATTTAGAAGATCTTCACTTAGCCTGGAAAAAGAGTCTGTTGCTCTATAAAAAAGCCCTCTGTAAAGCTAGGACATCTTTCTACTCATCACTAATTGAAGAAAATAAGAACAACCCCAGGTTTCTTTTCAGCACTGTAGCCAGGCTGACAAAGAGTCAGAGCTCTATTGAGCTGAGTATTCCATTAACTTTAACTAGTAATGAGTTCATGACTTTCTTTGCTAACAAAATTTTAACTATTAGAGAAAAAATTACTCATAACCATCCCAAAGACGTATCGTTATCTTTGGCTGCTTTCAGTGATGCCGGTATTTGGTTAGACTCTTTCTCTCCGATGGTTCTGTCTGAGTTATTTTCATTAGTTACTTCATCCAAACCATCAACATGTTTATTAGACCCCATTCCTACCAGGCTGCTCAAGGAAGCCCTACCATTATTTAATGCTTCGATCTTAATATGATCAATCTATCTTTGTTAGTTGGCTATGTACCACAGGCTTTTAAGGTGGCAGTAATTAAACCATTACTTAAAAAGCCATCACTTGACCCAGCTATCTTAGCTAATTATAGGGCAATCTCCAACCTTCCTTTTCTCTCAAAAATTCTTGAAAGGGTAGTTGTAAAACAGCTAACTGATCATCTGCAGAGGAATGGTCTATTTGAAGAGTTTCAGTCAGGTTTTAGAATTCATCATAGTACAGAAACAGCATTAGTGAAGGTTACAAATGATCTTCTTATGGCCTCGGACAGTGGACTCATCTCTGTGCTTGTTCTGTTAGACCTCAGTGCTGCTTTTGATACTGTTGACCATAAAATTTTATTACAGAGATTAGAGCATGCCATAGGTATTAAGGCACTGCGCTGCGGTGGTTTGAATCATATTTGTCTAATAGATTACAATTTGTTCATGTAAATGGGGAATCTTCTTCACAGACTAAAGTTAATTATGGAGTTCCACAAGGTTCTGTGCTAGGACCAATTTTATTCACTTTATATATGCTTCCCTTAGGCAGTATTATTAGACAGTATTGCTTAAATTTTCATTGTTACGCAGATGATACCCAGCTTTATCTATCCATGAAGCCAGACGACACACACCAATTAGCTAAACTGCAGGATTGTCTTACAGACATAAAGACATGGATGACCTCTAATTTCCTGCTTTAAACTCAGATAAAACTGAAGTTATTGTACTTGGCCCCACAAATCTTAGAAACATGGTGTCTAACCAGATCCTTACTGTGGATGGCATTACCCTGACCTCTAGTAATACTGTGAGAAATCTTGGAGTCATTTTTGATCAGGATATGTCATTCAAAGCGCATATTAAACAAATATGTAGGACTGCTTTTTTGCATTTACGCAATATCTCTAAAATCAGAAAGGTCTTGTCTCAGAGTGATGCTGAAAAACTAATTCATGCATTTATTTCCTCTAGGCTGGACTATTGTAATTCATTATTATCAGGTTGTCCTAAAAGTTCCCTAAAAAGCCTTCAGTTAATTCAAAATGCTGCAGCTAGAGTGCTGACGGGGACTAGAAGGAGAGAGCATATCTCACCCATATTGGCCTCTCTTCATTGGCTTCCTGTTAATTCTAGAATAGAATTTAAAATTCTTCTTCTTACTTATAAGGTTTTGAATAATCAGGTCCCATCTTATCTTAGGGACCTCGTAGTACCATATCACCCCAATAGAGCGCTTCGCTCTCAGACTGCAGGCTTACTTGTAGTTCCTAGGGTTTGTAAGAGTAGAATGGGAGGCAGAGCCTTCAGCTTTCAGGCTCCTCTCCTGTGGAACCAGCTCCCAATTCAGATCAGGGAGACAGACACCCTCTCTACTTTTAAGATTAGGCTTAAAACTTTCCTTTTTGCTAAAGCTTATAGTTAGGGCTGGATCAGGTGACCCTGAACCATCCCTTAGTTATGCTGCTATAGACGTAGACTGCTGGGGGGTTCCCATGATGCACTGTTTCTTTCTCTTTTGCTCTGTATGCACCACTCTGCATTTAATCATTAGTGATCGATCTCTGCTCCCCTCCACAGCATGTCTTTTTCCTGGTTCTCTCCCTCAGCCCCAACCAGTCCCAGCAGAAGACTGCCCCTCCCTGAGCCTGGTTCTGCTGGGGGTTTCTTCCTGTTAAAAGGGAGTTTTTCCTTCCCACTGTAGCCAAGTGCTTGCTCACAGGGGGTCGTTTTGACCGTTGGGGTTTTACATCATTATTGTATGGCCTTGCCTTACAATATAAAGCGCCTTGGGGCAACTGTTTGTTGTGATTTGGCGCTATATAAAAAAAAAATTGATTGATTGATTGATTGATCAAACAAAGCGCCAGTCTCTCAGCAACTTCTCAGACAAAGGAATTCCGACGAGGGGCTGGATGACTCCTCCCACAAGGAGTGCTCACAGGCGAATGACGTCACCGACAGGCGTGGAAAAACTCACGCATGCGCACGAGGGTTCAAGCATGTCTGACGTAAAAACATATGAATGAAATCCATATAGTTTTTGAAAAAAATAAAAAGGACCTATACTTTATGGACAGCCCTCGTAGATGCCTTCACTGAACAGCTCATCTGTGCCGCAGCCTGCAAGCTGATCACACACACACTCTGCCCCCAGCTCCGCCCCCAGATGGGCGGGCCGTGAATTATGTGTTTATGGTTGAAAGATGTTACATTTAAAGCTTTATGTGCGCTGAGTGCACGCGTTGTATTAAACAGTATGTGTCAAAGTCAAACTGTGTTGTGTCTGTGTAGCGTGATAAGCAGAAGGACAGCATGTATCATGACACACAACATAAAGTTATTATTATTACCACCATTATCTGTATAAGGAGATATGAGGCTATTAGCAGTATTATTATATATTATTATTAGTATTATATGAAGTTAGCAAAGTAGTGAATTGTCCATGAGACATACTGCTCCAACATACTGACCTGTGGTGTTCCAGCAGACAACATGAGTCCAACTGTTTCTTTGAAGAGTTTCTCAGCCTGAGAGCAAAACCATCAACAGAACCACTTCAGTCCAGAGCACTCACTGCCCCCTGCTGGCAACAGCAGGAAATCATGAGTCAGTACTTACACTGTCCAGGTCACCCTGCAGGAACGCCAAGTTTGCCATCTGCACAGAGACATCAGAGCAAAAAGGCCAAAGGTCAGAACACAGCTAAAACAAAACTGGCAGGTTGGTTCCTCAGAAGAAGCTTCAAGCTAAGACCCCCATCACACACGAGAAGAATGAGCAGGAATCAAGCAGAATCAGCCAGGATGGGGAAAAAAACTGAAACTTCGAGGCGCAGTCGGGAGCAGAGGTGGAAAACTCCAAAACCCTCCCATGTGTTGCTTCTACCTGTGCACCTAAAACAGGTGACCTCAATAATGAGCTCATCCACCTGCCTGAAGAGATGAACTGATTACAATCAGCTGGTTTATTAGGACAATGGAACAAATATGTGGTTGGACTTTTACTTTCTGAAGCCGGAGACAGATGTGTACAACTGCCGGATGACCACACAGAATGTCGGCGGATCCCGTCCAGACTGAATCGTGCACATCCACACGACCGCAGCCCAAACGTTGTTAGACAACAGTATACTGCAGTCCATATATATACGGACTGCTGTCAGACTGCACCGAATCATAAATAAAGTACTCAGACTGCCCAAGTGCTGTCACTCACTCACCGATTCACTCGTCCACTCACTCCCTCACGCGCACTGACCTCTGAGCAGGACATTGTGCCATAGGATGGACATGTGTGTCCCACACATGATGGACTGTCAGCACTGTGCTCAAGGACACAGCACGGCGAGGCTGATGTGCTGAGCACACCAAGTGCACAGAGTGGCTGTGCACCGTGCCGTCCTGTCAGATCATCGGGGCACTGCGCGCTACGGGACGGCACCTGACATAGGACATATTTATGCTGTGGTGGATGAAGCATTTGTGAGACGATGTTGTCAGCACACGGCACAGCCACAGCGAGAGGGACTTAACCACAGGCTGCAGCGCCGAGCCGGTGTGCGCCCTGCACTGACACACACCTGGGGCTGTCCCGAAGGTGAGTTTACATGTTTATTTATGGTACCATGGTGAAACAATTCCACCGTCACTCCCCTGAAAGAGTAAGATGGTGAACATGTCATAATCTGTGTATTACGGGGGTGACATCCTGTTCAGCTGCACTGTGGGCGTTGCGCCTCTGACGTGCACAATGATGCATTGACTCGCAGTGACAGACAGTGCTTTCAGTTTTTTTTTCCCTGTCTGCATATATAGTGATGGTAAAAGCCACACTGGCAGAATCATTTATTTACATTAATACATATATATATATATATATATATATATATATATATATATATATATATATATATATATATATATATGCAATTGATTATTGCAAGACGGGAGGTATGGAGTGTGTGAGTGAACGTGGTGTGCATGTGTGACCACAATACAACACACCAGGACAAACAACCACACCACAAGGTGCTTTCAGTTTGACTGCGCAATGTCCACATCCACTGCACATGATGGATGTGTGCCACATACATGTTGCAGATCAACATATCATATTAGGGACATTACGAGGACTGATTTCTTCCATCTAAGAAATATAGAAAAGATTCGTCCCATCCTGTCTATGGCTGATGCTGAGACTCTGATTGATGCTTTTATTTCTTTCAGATTGGACTATTGTAATGTTCTGTTTTCTGGTTTACTGCAGTCCAGCATCAGGGGTCTTCAACTGGTTCAAAATGCTGCTGCCAGACTTCTGACATGAAGCAGAAGGTTTGACAATATAACGCCAGTTCAGGTGTCCCTTCACTGGCTTCCGGACTCTTTGAGATTGGATTTTAAAGTGTTATTATTGGCCTATAAAACTGTCCACAGACTGGCACCCGCCTACCTGGCTGGCCTGGTTGAGCCCTATGTACCGGCTCAGGCCCTGTGTTCACAGGGTGCAGGCCTACTGTGCGTCCACAGGGTGAATAAAAGTCAGTGGGGTACAGAGCCTTTTTCCACCACGCCCCAGCTCTGTGGAATGATCTGCCTACGCAGATCCAACAATCAGACTCTGTGGAGACTTTTAATGCTACTTTGAAGACACACTTTTGTTCCCTGTTTTATCATTAGCATTTTATACGATTGTGTGTCTTCTTTTATTCCTTTTATTTATTTTATTCCTTTTCTGTTTCCTATTCCGTTTTTTTATTTTTTTTATTGTGTTTTTAATCTTTATTTCATTTTATTCTGCCTTTTCACCTCTTAAACCCTAGAGACCCCAAATTTGGGGACTTGCCCTGTTTTGGAACATTTGAACACTCATAACTAACCAAATGCTGACACCAACATACACTTATTATACATCAAAATGTCAAGTGAAGTCTCCTCTACAAAGGTATCCACTTCAATCACATATCAACTAACCACAGCTGAAATGCCAAGCAAATAAAGACATAAATCAGAGTTCATGTTTTGGATAAAAAACCCTCATTTACTCCTACCAAATATTATTTACTTTCAATTTTTTTGCATCCACAACATCCCCTAGGACCTGTCTTCTAGCTGATCCAAACTTTTGCATTTTTGACCTTGTACAAGCTGAGAAATAAATCATAATGTACGGGTATGTGATGTGGTGAAACAGGCTCTAAGGCTTAAGGGGTTAAATTATGTTTGTGAAGAGCCTTGAGGTGAATTGTCATGATTTGGTGCTATATAATTTAATAATAAATTTATATCCTTTGTGCTCACTGAACAGGATCCAGTGGGGGTGCACGTATGCCGGCAGTATTTGACGTGCCTGATCCATTTTGGGGTTCCTCAGACTGCGATAAGATTGTTCCAAATGCTGTTACGCCCTATGAATATGTAGATTGCAGGGGGATGGCACTCAGACTGCACATTGGCTGCCATTTGATGGGTGTCCCACCTGGACTGCGCCACGAGTGCTTTGCACATGTGCAAAACATTCAAGGCAGGCAAATGGGCCTGCCTGCGTCGACTGCTCTGAGACTGGTGTCTGACATTTTCAGACTGCACCTAGGCACTTTTCGGATGTGGGTTGATTCATCATTTGGATGCCATTTGGCCCCACTCGTTCTATGTGTGATGGGGGTCTAAGGGCCCCATCACACATAGAACGAGTGAGCACAAGCCAAGCCAAATCAGGCGGAATGTATATATAAAAAAATAAATAAATTCGTGCCATATCTGGGAGGTAATAGGAATTGCAAAGGACAGCCATTCAAATACCCAGACTCAGACCTGCCCCGACTAATCCGTACACATGAGCCTCCAAACGCAGTACAAATGTAGGTGGAACACAGTAAGAGTGTCTGGACAGCTGCCAGAATGCAATAAGAACAAACTTACAAGACATACGACTGCGGCCCGATTGTGGTTTGGCAGAATATATTCCAGCAGCACTCAAGGTGTACTCGTGGTGCGTTCAGGCACATTCGGCCACGGTTCGACGTGGTGGAAACATGCCGAACATCCTCCTGAATGCGATCAAAATGTCACAAATGCCCTTTTCACGCCGTGTGATTGTTTAGACTGCAATCAGATGGCACTTTGACTACCGTTCAAGATTCTTCCACGTCGAATGTGGACGAATGGACTGCATTCAGAATGCCATCTGACAACCATGAATGCACCTTGACACCTCCCGAATGTGGGTCAAATTTCCCTTCGACCGGCATTCGGCCTCTAGTATGATGGGGGTATTAATGATGTTAGCTCAAAGACGTGAGATTACATGAACTGAAGCCGAAGTTGCTGTTCATTCAAAAGAGGCGGCGTTACCAGGTTGTAGGTGTAGATCAGTGCCTGGTTGTGGTTGGTCCTTTGAGCTAGATCGACGGCCTGGCGGAGGAAAGCGGAAGCCGCTTGAAGCTCGCCACCATACACACTCAGCTACAAGAAGAACACACATATCATCATGCAACCCCAATTCCAATGAAGTTGGGACTTAATTATCGCTGTGAAATTGTTCCAAATATGTCATTTTCTTTGAATGATGTTATGGAATGTGTTACTGTGGAAAATGTGAAAAATCAAAAAACATAATTAGAAGTTGTATTTACAGAGTTCCTGGATCAAATATAAACTTTTTTGTGGAGAAACTGATTGAAATGTAGAACTCAATTCAAACCAATGAGCTTTTATTTTTTTGTGGAGACTTTAACACAGATTTTCTAAATCCTCATAGCAAAATACACATAGCAGAATTCTTAGATTATGTGTTCTGTATGGGATTATATTCAGCAATAACACACCCAACCAGGGTTACGACAAACACATACAAGCACATCTGTACAAGAAAAGATATAAGACATATAAAAATAAGCTAACTAATATTATGCGATCTTGTAAAAGGCAGTATTATAGTGATTTATTGGAAAAAAAATAAAACAAGTGGTGGATTTTCCCTCAGGAAGGAACTGTGACTTTTTGCTGACTGCTTACTGGGTGTTCACACACCCACCATAACCTGTTTGCTCTTCCTGCCAGCAGTACCAGATCTGACAGCTGGAGTCAGTGGCCACCTGGGGACTCAGGACTTGGCGGCTCCGGTGTGTTGCAGGTCTCTGTTGGCGGTGGAAGTCGTGTGGGGCCCGGCTCTTCTCTGGACAGGCGTCTCCTATCCTCGAGCCTGCCCACACTCCATCTGTGATATAATTGACTGTTACCTAAAAGCAGCATCTGTATTCTGTTGTGCACATTTCACAACATTAAATTGTTATAATTTTGGCATTTCCATTGTCCGTTCATTTATGCCCCCTGTTGTGGGTCCGTGTGATGGTCTAGTGGTTAAGGTGTTGGGCTTGAGTCCAGAAGATCATGGGTTCAAATGCCCGCCTGACTGGAAAAATCACTAAGGGCCCTTGGGCAAGGCCTTTAATCCCCTATTGCTCCCAGTGTGTAGTGAGCGCCTTGTATGGCAGCACCCTGACATCGGGGTGAATGTAAGGCATAATTGTAAAGCGCTTTGAGCGTCTGATACAGATGGAAAAGTGCTATATAAATGCAGTCCATTTAATAGCAGAACGTCGACGGGAGCGAGACGAAGGGTGTGGTCAAGCACGAGCCGTCCCTCTTCCTTCCGGGTCCGAAAAGGCGCCGCCTTCCCCACGCTCCACAGCCACAGCACTCCACATGACGACAGCTCCCCCTGCTGACGTTGCTATGGAAACGAGCAGGGCCAAAAGAAAGTCAGATCACAGACAAAAACGGCCCCAAACGGTCAAAACAACAACACTTGCCCTTAGAGACTGGGCTAAGGGTGGGTCACAATACCCACGCGGGGAACCCACACAAATCCGCACGCATCCCAGTCACGATCCTGAGTGGGGATCTAACCCTTCACGCCACAGCATTGGTGGAGAAGGGGTCGGAAGGGAATCTGTTGGACAGCAGATGGGCAAAGGAAGTAGGGCTCCCTCTAGTAGCCCTCCCTTCACCATTGAAGGTATGGGCACTAGATGGCACCCTTCTTCCACTAATCACACACCAGGCACAGCCCGTGACATTGGTTGTGTCTGGGAGTCACAGGGAGGAGATCGTGTTTTTTGTAACACCTTCTACCTCCCGAGTGATTTTGGGCTTTCCATGGATGGTTAAGCACAATCCCCGGATAGATTGGCCGTCTAGGGTTGTGGCTCAGTGGAGCGAAACCTGCCACCGGGAGTGTTTAGGATCCTCGGTTCCACCCGGTGTGACCGCTAAAGAGGAGGTTCAAATCTCCCCCAATCTTGCGGAGGTGCCAGCCGAGTACCACGATCTTGCTGACGTTTTCAGCAACGATCTGGCACTCACGCTGCCCCTGCACCGTCCGTACGATTGTGCCATTGATTTGATCCAGGGCATTGAGTACCCGTCCAGCAGGATGTACAACCTCTCACGTCCTGAGTGCGAATCAATGGAGACCTACATCCGGGACTCTTTAGCTGCCGGGTTGATCCGGAACTCCACCTCCCCGATGGGTGCTGGTTTCTTTTTTGTGGGCAAGAAAGACGGCGGACTCCGTCCATGCATTGATTACAGAGGGCTGAACGAAATCACGGTTCGCAACCGATACCTGTTACCTCTGTTAGATTCAGTGTTCATGCCCTTGCATGGAGCCCAAATTTTCACAAAGTTGGATCTTAGAAATGCATATCACCTGGTTCGGATCCGGAAGGGAGATGAGTGGAAGACGGCATTCGACACCCTGTTAGGTCACTTTGAGTACCTGGTCATGCCATTCGGCCTCACAAATGCGCCCGCGACGTTCCAAGCCTTGGTAAATGATATCTTGCGGGACTTCCTGCATCGGTTCGTCCTTGTATACCTGGACGATATTCTCATCTTCTCCCCGGATCCTGAGACCCATGTCATGCATGTACGTCAGGTCCAGCAGTGGTTATTGGAGAACCGGCTGTTTGTGAAGGGCGAGAAGTGTGAGTTCCACCGCAGTTCTTTGTCCTTCCTGGGGTTTATAATCTTCTCCAACTCCGTTGCCCCTGAACCAGCCAAGGTTGCGGCGTTGAGAGATTGGCCCCAACCAACAAGCCGTTGGAAACTGCAACAGTTCCTCGGCTTTGCAAATTTCTATCAGAGGTTCATAAAGGGCTATAGCCAGGTGGTTAGTCCCCTGACGGCTCTGACCTCCACAAAAGTCCCCTTCACCTGGTTGGATCGGTGCAAAGCCGCGTTTAGGGAGTTGAAACGCTGGTTCTCGACTGTGCCTGTTCTAGTGCAGCCCGATCCTAACCGCCAGTTCATTGTTGAAGTGGATGCCTCTGACTCAGGGATAGGAGCCGTGCTGTCCCAGAGCAGGGAGTCCGATAAGGTCCTCCACCCTTGTGCCTATTTTTCCCGCAGGTTGACCCCGGCTGAAAGGAACTATGACGTCGGCAATCGGGAGCTCCTGATGGTGAAAGAGGCCCTTGAGGAGTGGAGACACTTGTTGGAGGGAGCTGCGGTACCATTTACAGTTTTCACGGACCATCGGAACCTGGAATACATCCGGACCGCCAGGCGTCTGAACCCCAGGCAAGCCCGCTGGTCATTGTTCTTCGGTTGTTTTGGCTTCCGGATCACGTATCACCCCGGGACCAAAAATCAACAGTCCGATGCATTGTCCCGGGTGCACAAGGAGGAAGTCAAGACAGAACTGTCAGATCCACCAGACGCCATCATCCCCGAGTCCACTGTCGTGGCCACCCTCACCTGGGATGTGGAGAAGACCGTCCGGGAGGCCCTGACACGGAACCCGGACCCGGGGAATGGACCCCCAAACAAGCTGTACGTCCCACCAGAGGCCAGGGCTGCCGTCCTGGACTTCTGTCACGGTTCTAAGCTATCCTGCCACCCAGGGGTGCGAAGAACCGTGGCAGTGGTCCAGCAGCGCTTCTGGTGGGCGTCCATGGAAACCGACGTACGGGAATACGTCCAGGCCTGCACCACCTGCGCCAGGGGCAAGGCTGACCACAAAAGGGACAAGGACTCCTCCAGCCGTTGCCTGTGCCTCGTCGCCCCTGGTCCCACATCGGCCTGGACTTTGTTACGGGCCTCCCGCCGTCCCAGGGCATGACTACCATCCTCACGATAGTGGACCGGTTCTCCAAGGTGGCCCACTTCGTGGCCCTCCCGAAGCTCCCAATGGCCCAGGAGACAGCAGACCTCCTGGTCCACCATGTCGTACGTCTGCATGGGATTCCAACTGACATCGTCTCTGACCGTGGTCCCCAGTTCTCCTCGCAAGTCTGGAGGAGTTTCTGTAGGGAACTGGGGGCCACCGTGAGCCTCTTGTCCGGGTATCATCCCCAGATGAACGGACAGGCAGAGCGGGCGAACCAGGAATTGGAGCAGGCCCTCCGCTGCATGACCTCAGCGCACCCGACTGCCTGGAGCAACCATCTGCCCTGGATCGAGTATGCTCCAGGCCGTCGGGTGCGCTGAGGTCATGCCCTAACCCTAACCCTACCAATGGGGTACCAGCCCCCATTGTTCCCGCTCGTGGAGGGAGAGGTTGGGGTTCCCTCGGTCCAGGTCCACCTCAGGAGGTGCCGTCAGGTGTGGCGCACTGCTCACTCTGCCCTGCTGATGGCCCGGATGAGGGCCAAGGCCCATGCAGACCGCCGGCGTTCCCCAGCCCCTGCATACCAGCCCGGGCAGGAGGTGTGGCTTTCTACCAAGGACATACCGCTTCAAGTGGAATCCCAAAAACTGAAGGACCATTTCATTGGACCATTTCCGATCATTAAAGTCCTCAGCCCGGCCGCAGTGAACCTGAGGCTACCAGCTTCACTGCGGATTCACCCAGTCTTCCACGTTTCCCAGATTAAGCCACACCACACCTCAACCCTCTGCACCCCCGGACCGGCGCCGCCTCCTGCCCAGATCATTGACGGAGAGCCTGCGTGGACTGCCCGCAGGCTCCTGGACGTTCGTTGGAAGGGTCGGGGATTCCAGTATCTGGTGGACTGGGAGGGTTACGGACCTGAAGAGCGCTCCTGGGTGAAGAGGAGCTTCATCCTGGACCCGGCCCTCCTGGCCGATTTTTACAGCCGACATCCCGACAAGCCTGGTAGGGTGCCAGGAGGCGCCCGTTGAGGGGGGGGGTCCTGTTGTGTGGGCTGCCAGAAGAGGAGGGTACTGCTGGCCCAATACCAGAGAGCGCCCTGCCTGAAGGCGGGCTTCAGGCACTAGAGGGCGCAGTTGCCATCCAGGAGCCAGGACTGTCAGCTGTCAGCAATCATCATCATCACCATAAAAGCCTGGAGGACACACAACATCTCTGCCGAGAAATCAGCTTACCCGACAGGTAACCTCTCAGCCGTTTCTGTGCCGGTCGCACATTACTTGCTACTGAGTTTTTTGCAGTCGTAACCTTTGTATGCTCGCAGCTTGGAGCTGGGTTTGTGGAAGTTAGAGGGAGTTGGCGTTTCCCACTCCTCACTTTCTTAATCATTTAAGTATACTATTGGTACTGCACGTTCTCAGTTTTCCTGTTTCTGGGAGCGGTGGATTTTCCCTCAGGAAGGAACTGTGACTTTTTGCTGACTGCTTACTGGGTGTTCACACACCCACCATAACCTGTTTGCTCTTCCTGCCAGCAGTACCAGATCTGACAGCTGGAGGCAGTGGCCACCTGGGGACTCAGGACCTGGCGGTGGAAGTCGTGTGGGGCCCGGCTCTTCTCTGGACAGGCGTCTCCTATCCTCGAGCCTGCCCACACGCCATCTGTGATATAATTGACTGTTACCTAAAAGCAGCATCTGTATTCCGTTGTGCACATTTCACAACATTAAACTGTTATATTTTGGCATTTCCATTGTCCGTTCATTTACGCCCCCTGTTGTGCTTGTTGTGTCCTTTTTGCTAAAGCTTATAGTTAGGGCTGGATCAGGTGACCCTGAACCATCCCTTAGTTATGCTGCTATAGACGTAGACTGCTGGGGGGTTCCCATGATGCACTGTTTCTTTCTCTTTTTGCTCTGTATGCACCACTCTGCATTTAATCATTAGTGATCGATCTCTGCTCCCCTCCACAGCATGTCTTTTTCCTGGTTCTCTCCCTCAGCCCCAACCAGTCCCAGCAGAAGACTGCCCCTCCCTGAGCCTGGTTCTGCTGGAGGTTTCTTCCTGTTAAAAGGGAGTTTTTCCTTCCCACTGTCACCAAGTGCTTGCTCACAGGGGGTCGTTTTGACCGTTGGGGTTTTTATGTAATTATTGTATGGCCTTGCCTTACAATATAAAGCGCTTTGGGGCAACTGTTTGTTGTGATTTGGCGCTATATAAATAAAACTGATTTGATTTGTGGATCCGTGTCATTTCACTTTCACAACAGTACAGCTGTTAAGGAAAATAAAGCTATAGCAGATCATTTTAATGATTACTTTGTAAATGTGGGTAAAAATTTAGCTGATTCAATTGTGTCTTCTGGACTGCGTTCTTTCGATTACTGTAAAACAACAAAATTCAGGATTCAATGTTCATTAAAGAAACTGATGAATATGAAATAATTTATATTGTTCGTAACTTCAAGGGGAAAAGATCAATTGATAGTGATAGTTTTGATATGTCTTTGATTAAAAATATTGATTGTATTGTTAGACCTTTTACGTATATTTGTAACCTGTCACTAATGACTAGGAAATTTCCTTTCAGAATGAAATTAGCTAAAGTGATACCGCTGTTTAAATCTGGAGACAAAAATGTCTTCGCAAATTATAGACCAATCTCACTCCTGCCACAATTTTCCAAAATTTTGGAAAAGGTATTTTTAAAGAGGTTATATGATTTCATAACTAAACATCACATACTTAGTGAACAGCAATATGGTTTTAGAATAAAAATCACACTACTTCACTGGCTGTAATTGATTTTGTTGAACAGATTACAAATGCAATTGAAAATAAGCAATATACTGTTGGGTTTTTTTTACAGAAAGCATTTGATACTATAGAACACACTGTGCTATTAGACAAACTACAGTGGTATGGTATCAGGGGATTGGTATATGATTGGATAGTTAGCTATTTATACAATAGATATCAGTATGTACATATTGGTGGGGCAAAATCTGAACCCATGAAAATTACTTGTGGGGTGCCCCAGGGTTCAGTTCTGGGGCTGTTGTTGTTTCTTCTGTATATTAATGACATATGTTTGGTTTCCAAGTCCGTCAGATGTATTTTGTTTGCTGATGATACGACTGTGTTTTATAGTGGGGATCACTTGGGACAGACCTTGGACATGATGGAGAAAGAACTACAGAAGTTTAAACAATGGTTGATTCAAACAAATTATCGCTCCACTTTGGTAAGACAAAGTGTATTATATTTGGAAACAAGTCCAGGAGTTCCTGCAGAAATTTATTATTAAATGATATTGAAACTGAAACTGTATGTTGTGGCTGGCGTGCCTGGCTGGCTTTTGTGTGTCTTTTGTTTCTGTCTTTTGGTTTTCCTCCCAGGTGGTGCGCATTTGGGACTGAGTGGCTGTGTAGCTGAGTTTATCAGGACCTCACCCTGATCACCTGAGGCTGATCACGTGCAGCTCGTCAGGACTCACAGCTGTGGTGCATCTACATGGATTGGAACACGGTAGCATTTAAGTCTGGAGTACACAGTGTGTATTTGCCAGAGACTCGACCTTGTGACCAGACGGGTGAGATCGTCGTCTCGAGAGCCATCTCATCATCAGTGGATGCAGAGAACGTCCAGGTTTGATGCATGGTCTGTGAAAGAGGAGGGGGTGAGGTCTCACGCTCGTCAGCACACTTCCTGAGGTACGTTAGATTTTGTGACTAACATTTATACAGTCAGTAAATGTGGTGTCCCTCACACCTTATTATATTGAGCTGTATGTAGTCGTTTAATCAGCTTCCACTGCAGTGGAGTTTTGTGAACAGGGTGTTCTATGCCTGCAGGGTGGGAAGCTGATTAGTAATTAAGCCAGGAAGTGTTTGCTGTTTGTACACCTTTGAGCGGTCCCTCTGTGTGTAGAGTGTGGACTCACATGATGATTTCTTCTTTCACAGACTCAGTTTGTCGCGGCCACCTGGGGGGTGTCGGCGGGGTCCTTGGGTCCGAACTGGTTCTGGCTCCGGACCGTTTTGTGCTGCTGGGAGCAGACCGCAAATCCGCCACGCCAGACCGCGTACTTATTTGTTTGTATTTTTTCACATCACTGTTATGTTTATTAAACCCTGTTATCCTTTGTACCGTGCTCTGCTTATTTTATACTGGGTCCTTCAAACGCTGGTCGGTTCTCCGGGCTGCGTCCGACACATAACACTGTAACTGATACAAATTTCTTGGTGTTGTTATTGATGATAAACTGAGCTGGAAAATGCATATTAATTTTGTTAAATCCAAAATGTCAAAAGCCATTGCAATTCAGCATTAAGCACAAGATTTAATTTCCCAACACTCATTAACTATTTTATATCAAATCAAATCAATTTTATTTATATAGCGCCAAATCACAACAAACAGTTGCCCCAAGGCGCTTTATATTGTAAGGCAAAGCCATACAATAATTACAGAAAAACCCCAACGGTCAAAACGACCCCCTGTGAGCACGTACTTGGCGGCAGTGGGAAGGAAAAACTCCCTTTTAACAGGAAGAAACCTCCAGCAGAACCAGGCTCAGGGAGGGGCAGTCTTCTGCTGGGACTGGTTGGGGCTGAGGGAGAGAACCAGGAAAAAGACATGCTGTGGAGGGGAGCAGAGATCAATCACTAATGATTAAATGCAGAGTGGTGCATACAGAGCAAAAAGAGAAAGAAACACTCAGTGCATCATGGGAACCCCCCAACAGTCTAAGTCTATAGCAGCATAACTAAGGGATGGTTCAGGGTCACCTGATCCAGCCCTAACTATAAGCTTTAGCAAAAAAGAAAGTTTTAAGCCTAATCTTAAAAGTAGAGAGGGTGTCTGTCTCCCTGATCTGAATTGGGAGCTGGTTCCACAGGAGAGGAGCCTGAAAGCTGAAGGCTCTACCTCCCATTCTACTCTTACAAACCCTAGGAACTACAAGCCTGCAGTCTGAGAGCGAAGCGCTCTATTGGCGTGATATGGTACTATGAGGTCCCTAAGATAAGATGGGACCTGATTATTCAAAACCTTATAAGTAAGAAGAAGAATTTTAATTCTATTCTAGAATTAACAGGAAGCCAATGAAGAGAGGCCAATATGGGTGAAATATGCTCTCTCCTTCTAGTCCCCGTCAGTACTCTAGCTGCAGCATTTTGAATTAACTGAAGTTTTATATATATATATATCACTCATTGCTCGTTCCATACATGACCTACTGTATTGAGGTGTGGGGAAATACATATAAAACTAATACTAATCCAATATTTTTGATGCGAAAGAAAGCTGTAAGAATTATTTGTAACAAATCGCATTGTGAGCCAACGAATCCATTGTTTGCCTGTTTACATATTGTAAAATTCTGGGACTTGGTTGATTACTTTACAATACAAATTATGTATAAAGTTAAAAATAAACTGCTGCCACAACGTGTCCAGGATCTGTTTAACTGGGGACCTCCAGTTATAATTTGAGAGGAATTTTATTGTTTGAAAAATCAAGAATCCGAACTACTGCAAAAAGTCATTGTGTATCTGTCAAAGGTGTTAACATCTGGAACAACTGTCCTGACAACATTAAAGTACTAAAAGACATTACAAGAATAACAAAATTGCATGCTATAGTTGAAGACTTAGGTCTTGTTATTACTTTTGGGTTTGTGTGTTGTGTGCCGGTATTGTCTGGTTATATTTTGTAAATTTGAGTTCATTGACTAAGTTTGCATGTTTTTTTTTCTTTTTGGTATTGTCATCGTGTGTGCGTATGTATGTATGTATGTACGTACATGTAGGTATGTGTACATTTATATATCTGCGTATGTATATATGTGTACATGTATATATATATATATATATATATATGTATTTATGAAATTTTGTTTGTGTGTATATGTTTGTTATTTTTTAGTATAAGGGGTGGGCATTTATAAGCTCTGCTTCTGCCGTCACCCTTTCGGCCACACAGGACTTTTGTAAAGTTGCTTTGTTATGAGTTTTATGTTTTTGTTGTTGAATTGTGTGCTGAATAAACTCATTCATTCACATAGACAGTCATTAACAATATATTAAGAAATGTTATTGTTGGGAATTTATTGTTGGATTACTTATTAGTGACATCAGTGATCACTTGCCGTTTTTTTATTGTTTACAATTCATTAGTTGATAAAGTTGATCATACTGAAATTCCAACTTTCAAAAGTAAAATAACTGAGGAATCTATGGCAAATCTTTGAACGGATTTATCGCACCAAAATTGGTGAGATCTATACTGAAGACACTGACCAATCATATGACATAATATCTCTATTATCTCCAAGTTATATGATAAACATTGTCCACTGATATTAAATGTTGGACGCAAGCGAAATACTGATAAACCTTGGATCACAAAGGGAATGCTGAATGCATGTAAAAAGAAAAAAGTTTTTGTTCAAGCAATTTTTAAAACGCAGAACAATTGAGGCTGAGAGTAAATATAAGGCAAATAGAGTAGTGTTCAGAATAATAGTAGTGCTATATGACTAAAAAGATTGAGGTTTTGAGTATATTTCTTATTGTTACATGGGAAAACAAGGTACCAGTAGATTCAGTAGATTCTCACAAATCCAACAAGACCAAGCATTCATGATATGCACACTCTTAAGGCTATGAAATTGGGCTATTAGTAGAAAAGGGGGTGTTCACAATAATAGTAGTGTGGCATTCAGTCAGTGAGTTCATCAGTTTTGTGGAACAACAGGTGTGAAATCAGGTGTCCCTATTTTAAGGATGAAGCCAGCACCTGTTGAACATGCTTTCCCTCTTTGAAAGCCTGAGGAAAATGGGACGTTCAAGACTTGTTCAGAAGACCAGCGTAGTTTGATTAAAAAGTGGACTGGAGAGGGGAAAACTATACGCAGGTGCAAAAAATTATAGGCTGTTCATCTACAATGATCTCCAATGCTTTAAAATGGACAAAAAACCAGAGACGCGTGGAAGAAAAACGGAAAAGCACCATCAAATGGATAGAAGAATAATCATTATTTAATTTATTTGCAAGAATCCCCCACAAAGTCCCTCCTGTTAAATAAAAGACATGTGCAGAAGATGTTACAATTTGCCAAAGAACACCATCAACTGGCCTAAAGAGAAATGGGGGGAATATTTTGTGGACTGATGAGAGTAAAATTGTTCTTTTGGGTCCAAGGGCCACAAGACAGTTTGTGAGACGACCCCCAACTCTGAATTCAAGCACAGTTCACAGTGAAGACAGTGAAGCATGGTGCTGCAAGCATCATGATATGGGCATGTTTCTCCTACTATGGTGTTGGGCCTATATATCACATACCAGGTATCATAGATCAGTTTGGATATGTCAAAATACTTGAAGAAGTCATGTTGCCTTATGCTGAAGAGGACATGCCCTTGAAATGGGTGTTTCTGTTATGTGTCGACGCGGATTGAGGAGCGAACCTGCGTCAGACAGGACCCAGCGCTAAAAATAACCAGAAAACGGTTTCCAAACAAAAACTATTTATTATACACCTGTGTTTATAGTGTAAAAAACATAAAAAAACAAACGTCCCTCTGATTCTCCTGTGAAGCAAAGAGACGGTGAGGTAAATCAACAGATACAACTATATCTTCCAATAAAACACACGCTGCCAGCAACACACTCAGGTCAGTGGTCCTTTTTTTTTACTTTATGCAAATGAGCAGCCTCTCACAACAAGTGGAGGATCACTTATCCTTCACGCCACAGCAGTGAGAAGCAAATACGCAATTCTCTTACAATTCCAGTACACTGTGTAACAAACACCAAGTTCTATCAACAAGTACTTAACACTTATTACTTTCGTGTGTGCTGACAGCATGTGTCCTCACACCTCCTGCTTCACGGGCTCGATGGTCAAACCCAGGCGCGGTCCTCAACGTCTCACAACGAAACGTCACAAGGTCGCGTTCTCCGGCAGTTCTGCTTGAACTCACACATGACTTAATGCAGAACGCCATCCAATTATCTGCTTCAGCTGCAAGTCGTCCAGGTTGCACGTGAGCACCAATCACAGGTGCTTCCATGATGTTGATGAGGGTGAAGACTCTTCAGCCAGCACCTTCTTCACAGACAAATCAGCCCTCATGCCACCTGGAGAGCAAAGAAAAGAAAAGAACACCAAAACATCCAGCCACGCCCCCCCCCCCAACACACAACAGTTTCAACAAGACAATGACCCCAAGCACACTAGTAAACCAGCAAAATCTTGGTTCCAAACCAACAAAATTAATGCCTCGCAGATGTGAAGAACTCATGAAAAACTGTGGTTATACAACTAAATACTAGTTTAGTGATTCACAGGATTGATAAAAAAGCAGTTTTGAACATAATAGTTTTGAGTTTGTAGCTTCAACAGCAGATGCTACTATTATTTTGAACACCCCCTTTTCTACTTTTTTTTACTAATAGCCCAATTTCATAGCCTTAAGAGTGTGCATATCATGAATACTTGGTCTTGTTGGATATACTCAAAACCTGGATTAATCTTTTTAGTCACATAGCACTACTATTATTCTGAACACTACTGTAAAAACAAGTTAACTAATATAATTAAATCTTGCAAAAGGCAGTATTATAGTGATTTGGTGGAAAAAATAAGAACAAACATCAAAGGTACTTGGAAGCTCTTAAATGACATCAAAAAAAAAAAAAAAAAACATTGTCACAGATTATCCAACATATTTCTACTCAAATACTGATACAGTTGTTAAGGAAAAGAAAGCAATAGTACAACCCCAATTCCAATGAAATTAGGATGTTGTGTAAAATGTAGATAAAAACAGAATACAATTCAATACTCTTCAACCTATATTCAATTGAATACACCACAAAGACAAGATATTTAATGTTCAAACTGATAAACTTTATTGTTTTTGTGCAAATATTTGTTCATTTTGAAATGGATGCCTGCAACACGTTTCTAAAAAGCTGGGACAGTGGTATGTTTCCCACTGTGTTACATCACCTTTCCTTCTAACAACACTCAATAAGCGTTTGGGAACTGAGGACACTAATTGTTGAAGCTTTGTAGGTGGAATTCTTTCCCATTCTTGCTTGATGTACGACTTCAGTTGTTTAACAGTCCGGGGTCTCCGTTGTCGTATTTTGCGCTTCATAATGCGCCACACATTTTCACTGGGCGACAGGTCTGGACTGCAGGCAGGCCAGTCTAGTACCCGCACTCTTTTTCTACGAAGCCACGCTGTTGTAACACGTGCAGAATGTGGCTTGGCATTGTCTTGCTGAAATAAGCAGGGACGTCCCTGAAAAAGACGTTGCTTGGATGGCAGCATGTGTTGCTCCAAAACCTGGATGTACCTTTCACTTTGCATGGTAGAGTTTTAACTTGCACTTGTAGATGTAGCAACAAACTGTGTTAACTGACAACGGTTTTCTGAAGTGTTCCTGAGCCCACGTGGTAAGATCCTAACTTTACACAATGATGTCAGTTTTTAATGCAGTGCCGCCTGAGGGACTGAAGGTCACGGGCATTCACTGTTGGTTTTCGGCCTTGCCGCTTACATGTAGAAAGTTCTCCAGATTCTCTGAATCTTCTGATTATACAGTGAGGCAAATATGTATTTTATCCACTCGATTTTGCAAGTTTTGCCACCTACAAAGAATGGAGAGGTCTGTAATTTTTATCATAGGTACACTTCAACTATGAGAGACAGAATCTAAAAAGAAAATTCAGAAAATCACATTGTATGATTTTTAAATAATTAATTTGCATTTTACTGCATGAAATAAGTATTTGATAGAATAGAAAAACAGACCCTAATACAACCCCTGGCAAAAATGATGGAATCACCGGCCTCGGAGGATGTTCATTCAGTTGTTTAATTTTGTATAAAAAAAGCAGATCACAGACATGACACAAAACTAAAGTCATTTCAAATGGCAACTTTCTGGCTTTAAGAAACACTATAAGAAATCAGGAAAAAAAAATTGTGACAGTAACGGTTACTTTATTAGACCAAGCAGAGGGAAAACAATATGGAATCACTCAATTCTGAGGAAAAAAATGATGGAATCATGAAAAACAAAATAACGCTCCAACACATCACTAGTATTTTGTTGCACCACCTCTGGCTTTTATAACAGCTTGCAGTCTCTGAGGCATGGACTTAATGAGTGACAAACAGTACTCTTCATCAATCGGCTCCAACTTTCTCTGATTGCTGTTGCCAGATCAGCTTTGCAGGTTGGAGCCTTGTCATGGACCATTTTCTTCAACTTCCACCAAAGATTTTCAATTGGATTAAGATCCGGACTATTTGCAGGCCATGACATTGACCCTATGTGTCTTTTTGCAAGGAATGTTTTCACAGTTTTTGCTCTATGGCAAGATGCATTATCATCTTGAAAAATGATTTCATCATCCCCAAACATCCTTTCAATTGATGGGATAAGAAAAGTGTCCAAATATCAATGTAAACTTGTGCATTTATTGATGATGTAATGACAGCCATCTCCCCAGTGCCTTTACCTGACATGCAGCCCCATATCATCAATGACTGTGGAAATTTACATGTTCTCTTCAGGCAGTCATCTTTATAAATCTCATTGGAACGGCACCAAACAAAAGTTCCAGCATCATCACCTTGCCCAATGCAGATTCGAGATTCATCACTGAATATGACTTTCATCCAGTCATCCACAGTCCACGATTGCTTTCCTTAGCCCATTGTAACCTTGTTTTTTTTTTCTGTTTAGGTGTTGTTGATGGCTTTCGTTTAGCTTTTCTGTATGTAAATCCCATTTCCTTTAGGCGGTTTCTTACAGTTCGGTCACAGACGTTGACTCCAGTTTCCTCCCATTCGTTCCTCATTTGTTTTGTTGGGCATTTTCGATTTTTGAGACATATTGCTTTAAGTTTTCTGTCTTGATGCTTTGATGTCTTCCTTGGTCTACCAGTATGTTTGCCTTTAACAACCTTCCCATGTTGTTTGTATTTGGTCCAGAGTTTAGACACAGCTGACTGTGAACAACCAACATCTTTTGCAACATTGTGTGATGATTTACCCTCTTTTAAGAGTTTGATAATCCTCTCCTTTGTTTCAATTGACATCTCTCGTGTTGGAGCCATGATTCATGTCAGTCCACTTGGTGCAACAGCTTTCCAAGGTGTGATCACTCCTTTTTAGATGCAGACTAACGAGCAGATCTGATTTGATGCAGGTGTTAGTTTTGGGGATGAAAATTTACAGGGTGATTCCATAATTTTTTTCCTCAGAATTGAGTGATTCCATATTTTTTTCCTCTGCTTGGTCTAAAAAAGTAACCGTTACTGACTGCCACAATTATTTTTCCTGATTTCTTATAGTGTTTCTTAAAGCCAGAAAGTTGCCATTTGAAATGACTTTAGTTTTGTGTCATGTCTGTGATCTGCTTTTTTTCTACAAAATTAAACAACTGAATGAACATCCTCCGAGGCCGGTGATTCCATAATCTTTGCCAGGGGTTGTATTCGGTACAGAAACCTTTGTTTGCAATTACAGAGGTCAGACGTTTCCTGTAGTTCTTGACCAAGTTTTCACACACTGCAACAGGGATTTTGGTCCACTCCTCCATACAGATCTTCTCCAGATATTTCAGGTTTGGAGTTTCAGCTCCCTCCAAAGATTTTCTATTGAGTTTAGGTCTGGAGACTGGCCAGGCCACTCTAGGACCTTGAAATGCTTCTTACGGAGCCCCTCCTTAGTTGCCCTGGCTGTGTGTTTGGGGTCATTCTCATGCTGAAAGACCCAGCCATGATCCATCTTCAATGCTCTTACTGAGGGAAGGAGGTTGTTTGCCAAAATCTTGCAATACATGACCCCATCCATCCTCCCTTCAATACGGTGCAGTCATCCTGTTCCCTTTGCAGAAAAGCACCCCCAAAAATGATTTTTCCACCCCCATGCTTCACGGTTGGGACGGTGTTCTTGAGGTTCTTCTCATCCTCCAAACATGATACCAAAAAGCTCTATTTTGGTCTAATCTGACCACATGACCTTCTCCCACGCCTCCTCTGGATTATCCAGATGGTCACTGTCGAACTTCAAACGGGCCTGAACATGTGCTGGCTTGAGCAGGGGGACCTTGCTGCCCTGCAGGACTTTAAACCATGATGGCGTCATGTGTTACTAATGTAATCTTTGCGACTATGGTCCAAGCTCTCTTCAGGTCATTGACCAGGTCCTCCCATGTAGTTCTGGGCTTTCTCAGAATAATCCTTGCCACACAAGGTGAGATCTTGCATGGAGCTCCAGACTGAGGAAGATTGACAGTCATCTTGTGTTTCCTCCATTTTCTAATAATTACGCCAACAGTTGTTGTCTTCTACCAAGCTGCTTGCCTGTTGTCCTGTAGTCAATCCCAGCCTTGTGCAGGTCTACAGTTGTGTCCCTGGTGTCCTTAGACAGCTCTTTGGTCTTGGCTATGGTGGACAGGTTGGAGTGTGATTGATTGAAGTGTGTGAACAGGTGTCTTTTATACAGGTAACAAGTTCAAACAGGTGTAATTAATACAGGTAAAGAGTGCAGAATAAGAGGGCTTCTTAAAGAAAAATTAACAGGTCTGTGAGAGACAGAATTCTTGCTAATTGGTAGGTGATCAAATACTTATTTCATCCAATAAAAAGCAAATTAATTATTTAAAAATCATACAATGTGATTTTCTGATATTTCTTTTTTTAGATTCTGTCTCTCACAGTTGAAGTGAACCTATGATAAAAATTACAGACCTCAACATTCTTTGGAGGTGGGAAAACTTACCTAAATCGACAGCGGATCAAATACTTATTTGCCTCACTGTATTATGGACTGTAGATGATGGAATCCCTAAATTGCTTGCAACTGAACGTTGAGAAACATTGTTCTTAAACTGTTGGACTATTTTTCCACACAGTTGTTCACAATCAATCAATCAATTTTTTTATATAGCGCCAAATCACAACAAACAGTTGCCCCAAGGCGCTTTATATTGTAAGGCAAGGCCATACAATAATTATGTAAAACCCCAACGGTCAAAACGACCCCCTGTGAGCAAGCACTTGGCTACAGTGGGAAGGAAAAACTCCCTTTTAACAGGAAGAAACCTCCAGCAGATCCAGGCTCAGGGAGGGGCAGTCTTCTGCTGGGACTGGTTGGGGCTGAGGGAGAGAACCAGGAAAAAGACATGCTGTGGAGGGGAGCAGAGATCGATCACTAATGATTAAATGCAGAGTGGTGCATACAGAGCAAAAAGAGAAAGAAACAGTGCATCATGGGAACCCCCCAGCAGTCTACGTCTATAGCAGCATAACTAAGGGATGGTTCAGGGTCACCTGATCCAGCCCTAACTATAAGCTTTAGCAAAAAGGAAAGTTTTAAGCCTAATCTTAAAAGTAGAGAGGGTGTCTGTCTCCCTGATCTGAATTGGGAGCTGGTTCCACAGGAGAGGAGCCTGAAAGCTGAAGGCTCTGCCTCCCATTCTACTCTTACAAACCCTAGGAACTACAAGTAAGCCTGCAGTCTGAGAGCGAAGCGCTCTATTGGGGTGATATGGTACTACGAGGTCCCTAAGATAAGATGGAACCTGATTATTCAAAACCTTATAAGTAAGAAGAAGAATTTTAAATTCTATTCTAGAATTAACAGGAAGCCAATGAAGAGAGGCCAATATGGGTGAGATATGCTCTGTCCTTCTAGTCCCCGTCAGTACTCTAGCTGCAGCATTTTGAATTAACTGAAGGCCTTTTAGGGAACTTTTAGGACAACCTGATAATAATGAATTACAATAGTCCAGCCTAGAGGAAATAAATGCATGAATTACTTTTTCAGCATCACTCTGAGACAAGACCTTTCTGATTTTAGAGATATTGCGTAAATGCAAAAAAGCAGTCCTACATATTTGTTTAATATGCGCTTTGAATGACATATCCTGATCAAAAATGACTCCAAGATTTCTCACAGTATTACTAGAGGTCAGGGTAATGCCATCCAGAGTAAGGATCTGGTTAGACATCATGTTTCTAAGACTTGTGGGGCCAAGTACAATAACTTCAGTTTTATCTGCGTTTAAAAGCAGGAAATTAGAGGTCATCCATGTCTTTATGTCTGTAAGACAATCCTGTAGTTTAGCTAATTGGTGTGTGTCCTCTGGCTTCATGGATAGATAAAGCTGGGTATCATCTGCGTAACAATGAAAATTTAAGCAATACCGTCTAATAATACTGCCTAAGGGAAGCATGTATAAAGTGAATAAAATTGGTCCTAGCACAGAACCTTGTGGAACTCCATAATTAACTTTAGTTTGTGAAGAAGATTCCCCATTTACATGAACAAATTGTAATCTATTAGACAAATATGATTCAAACCACCGCAGCGCAGTGCCTTTAATACCTATGGCATGCTCTAATCTCTGTAATAAAATTTTATGGTCAACAGTATCAAAAGCAGCACTGAGGTCTAACAGAACAAGCACAGAGATGAGTCCACTGTCCGAGGCCATAAGAAGATCATTTGTAACCTTCACTAATGCTGTTTCTGTACTATGATGAATTCTAAAACCTGACTGAAACTCTTCAAATAGACCATTCCTCTGCAGATGATCAGTTAGCTGTTTTACAACTACCCTTTCAAGAATTTTTGAGAGAAAAGGAAGGTTGGAGATTGGCCTATAATTAGCTAAGATAGCTGGGTCAAGTGATGGCTTTTTAAGTAATGGTTTAATTACTGCCACCTTAAAAGCCTGTGGTACATAGCCAACTAACAAAGATAGATTGATCATATTTAAGATCGAAGCATTAAATAATGGTAGGGCTTCCTTGAGCAGCCTGGTAGGAATGGGGTCTAATAAACATGTTGATGGTTTGGATGAAGTAACTAATGAAAATAACTCAGACAGAACAATCGGAGAGAAAGAGTCTAACCAAATACCGGCATCACTGAAAGCAGCCAAAGATAACGATACGTCTTTGGGATGGTTATGAGTAATTTTTTCTCTAATAGTTAAAATTTTGTTAGCAAAGAAAGTCATGAAGTCATTACTAGTTAAAGTTAATGGAATACTCAGCTCAATAGAGCTCTGACTCTTTGTCAGCCTGGCTACAGTGCTGAAAAGAAACCTGGGGTTGTTCTTATTTTCTTCAATTAGTGATGAGTATAAAGATGTCCTAGCTTTACGGAGGGGTTTTTTATAGAGCAACAGACTCTTTTTCCAGGCTAAGTGAAGATCTTCTAAATTAGTGAGACGCCATTTCCTCTCCAACTTACGGGTTATCTGCTTTAAGCTACGAGTTTGTGAGTTATACCACGGAGTCAGACACTTCTGATTTAAAGCTCTCTTTTTTAGAGGAGCTACAGCATCCAAAGTTGTCTTCAATGAGGATGTAAAACTATTGACGAGATACTCTATCTCACTTACAGAGTTTAGGTAGCTACTCTGCACTGTGTTGGTATATGGCATTAGGGAACATAAAGAAGGAATCATATCCTTAAACCTAGTTACAGCGCTTTCTGAAAGACTTCTAGTGTAATGAAACTTATTCCAGACTGCTGGGTAGTCCATCAGAGTAAATGTAAATGTTATTAAGAAATGATCAGACAGAAGGGAGTTTTCAGGGAATACTGTTAAGTCTTCTATTTCCATACCATAAGTCAGAACAAGATCTGAGATATGATTAAAGTGGTGGGTGGAATAACAGCTGGGCTCTTGCTTGCCTCTACTGGTGGTTGGCTCTCACTGCGGTATTGTATCACTTCCTGTTCCGGAGCACAGCGGTGTTTTCCTGTATCTGTTAGCTGTTTAATCTGCGCAGTTAGATTGATCTAGTTATCTAGATTACGATTTGTTTCCCAGTGTAATCTTTACGTGCCTTAACTAAAGCACTCATTCTGCTGAATCACCTCTAAATTATTTACACATTATTCACTTTGCGTGTTTTTAGGAATCCGCTAGCTTAGCGTAGCTACTAGCTCTTAGCCGATTTAGCATGGCGGCTTCTCCTGTCTCTCCCGCACTTTTCTGCTCTGGGTGTGAAATGTTTAGTTATTCCTCGGCCTCCTTTAGCAGTAATGGTACTTGTAATAAGTGTAGCTTATTCGTAGCTTTGGAGGCCAGGCTGGGCGAATTGGATACTCGGCTCCGCACCGTGGAAAATTCTACAGCTAGCCAGGCCCCTGTAGTCGGTGCGGACCAAGGTAGCTTAGCCGCCGTTAGTTCCCCCCTGGCAGATCCCGAGCAGCCGGGAAAGCAGGCTGACTGGGTGACTGTGAGGAGGAAGCGTAGCCCTAAACAGAAGCCCGTGTACACCGCCAACCCGTTCACATTTCTAACCGTTTTTCCCCACTCGACGACACACCCGCCGAGGATCAAACTCTGGTTATTGGCGACTCTGTTTGAGAAATGTGAAGTTAGCGACACCAGCAACCATAGTCAATTGTCTTCCGGGGGCCAGATGACACCCGGTTACGCCAATCGGAGGTCACTAAAATTAACATTAAATCGGTGTGTAACTTTGCAAAAACAATGTCGGACTCTGTAGTTTTCTCTGGGCCCCTCCCCAATCAGACCGGGAGTGACATGTTTAGCCGCATGTTCTCCTTGAATTGCTGGCTGTCTGAGTGGTGTCCAAAAAATGAGGTGGGCTTCATAGATAATTGGCAAAGCTTCTGGGGAAAACCTGGTCTTGTTAGGAGAGACGGCATCCATCCCACTTTGGATGGAGCAGCTCTCATTTCTAGAAATCTGGCCAATTTTCTTAAATCCTCCAAACCGTGACTATCCAGGGTTGGGACCAGGAAGCAGAGTTGTAGTCTTACACACCTCTCTGCAGCTTCTCTCCCCCTGCCATCCCCTCATTACCCCATCCCCGTAGAGACGGTGCCTGCTCCCAGACTACGAATAACCAGCAAAAATCTATTTAAGCATAAAAATTCAAAAGAAAAAATAATATAGCACCTTCAACTGCACCACAGACTAAAACAGTTAAATGTGGTCTATTAAACATTAGGTCTCTCTCTTCTAAGTCCCTGTTGGTAAATGATATAATAATTGATCAACATATTGATTTATTCTGCCTAACAGAAACCTGGTTACAGCAGGATGAATATGTTAGTTTAAATGAGTCAACACCCCCGAGTCACACTAACTGTCAGAATGCTCGTAGCACGGGCCGGGGCGGTGGATTAGCAGCAATCTTCCATTCCAGCTTATTAATTAATCAAAAACCCAGACAGAGCTTTAATTCATTTGAAAGCTTGTCTCTTAGTCTTGTCCATCCAAATTGGAAGTCCCAAAAAACAGTTTTATTTGTTATTATCTATCGTCCACCTGGTCGTTACTGTGAGTTTCTCTGTGAATTTTCAGACCTTTTGTCTGACTTAGTGCTTAGCTCAGATAAGATAATTATAGTGGGCGATTTTAACATCCACACAGATGCTGAGAATGACAGCCTCAACACTGCATTTAATCTATTATTAGACTCTATTGGCTTTGCTCAAAAAGTAAATGAGTCCACCCACCACTTTAATCATATCTTAGATCTTGTTCTGACTTATGGTATGGAAATAGAAGACTTAACAGTATTCCCTGAAAACTCCCTTCTGTCTGATCATTTTTTAATAACATTTACATTTACTCTGATGGACTACCCAGCAGTAGGGAATAAGTTTCATTACACTAGAAGTCTTTCAGAAAGCGCTGTAACTAGGTTTAAGGATATGATTCCTTCTTTATGTTCTCTAATGCCATATAACAACACAGTGCAGAGTAGCTACCTAAACTCTGTAAGGGAGATAGAGTATCTCGTCAATAGTTTTACATCCTCATTGAAGACAACTTTGGATGCTGTAGCTCCTCTGAAAAAGAGAGCTTTAAATCAGAAGTGTCTGACTCCATGGTATAACTCTCAAACTCGTAGCTTAAAGCAGATAACCCGTAAGTTGGAGAGGAAATGGCGTCTCACTAATTTAGAAGATCTTCACTTAGCCTGGAAAAAGAGTCTGTTGCTCTATAAAAAAGCCCTCCGTAAAGCTAGGACATCTTTCTACTCATCACTAATTGAAGAAAATAAGAACAACCCCAGGTTTCTTTTCAGCACTGTAGCCAGGCTGACAAAGAGTCAGAGCTCTATTGAGCTGAGTATTCCATTATCTTTAACTAGTAATGAGTTCATGACTTTCTTTGCTAACAAAATTTTAACTATTAGAGAAAAAATTACTCATAACCATTACAAAGACATATCGTTCTCTTTGGCTGCTTTCAGTGATGCCGGTATTTGGTTAGACTCTTTCTCTCCGATGGTTCTGTCTGAGTTATTTTCATTAGTTACTTCATCCAAACCATCAACATGTTTATTAGACCCCATTCCTACCAGGCTGCTCAAGGAAGCCCTACCATTATTTAATGCTTCGATCTTAAATATGATCAATCTATCTTTGTTAGTTGGCTATGTACCACAGGCTTTTAAGGTGGCAGTAATTAAACCATTACTTAAAAAGCCATCACTTGACCCAGCTATCTTAGCTAATTATAGGCCAATCTCCAACCTTCCTTTTCTCTCAAAAATTCTTGAAAGGGTAGTTGTAAAACAGCTAACTGATCATCTGCAGAGGAATGGTCTATTTGAAGAGTTTCAGTCAGGTTTTAGAATTCATCATAGTACAGAAACAGCATTAGTGAAGGTTACAAATGATCTTCTTATGGCCTCGGACAGTGGACTCATCTCTGTGCTTGTTCTGTTAGACCTCAGTGCTGCTTTTGATACTGTTGACCATAAAATTTTATTACAGAGATTAGAGCATGCCATAGGTATTAAAGGCACTGCGCTGCGGTGGTTTGAATCATATTTGTCTAATAGATTACAATTTGTTCATGTAAATGGGGAATCTTCTTCACAGACTAAAGTTAATTATGGAGTTCCACAAGGTTCTGTGCTAGGACCAATTTTATTCACTTTATATATGCTTCCCTTAGGCAGTATTATTAGACAGTATTGCTTACATTTTCATTGTTACGCAGATGATACCCAGCTTTATCTATCCATGAAGCCAGAGGACACACACCAATTAGCTAAACTGCAGGATTGTCTTACAGACATAAAGACATGGATGACCTCTAATTTCCTGCTTTTAAACTCAGATAAAACTGAAGTTATTGTACTTGGCCCCACAAATCTTAGAAACATGGTGTCTAACCAGATCCTTACTCTGGATGGCATTACCCTGACCTCTAGTAATACTGTGAGAAATCTTGGAGTCATTTTTGATCAGGATATGTCATTCAAAGCGCATATTAAACAAATATGTAGGACTGCTTTTTTGCATTTACGCAATATCTCTAAAATCAGAAAGGTCTTGTCTCAGAGTGATGCTGAAAAACTAATTCATGCATTTATTTCCTCTAGGCTGGACTATTGTAATTCATTATTATCAGGTTGTCCTAAAAGTTCCCTAAAAAGCCTTCAGTTAATTCAAAATGCTGCAGCTAGAGTGCTGACGGGGACTAGAAGGAGAGAGCATATCTCACCCATATTGGCCTCTCTTCATTGGCTTCCTGTTAATTCTAGAATAGAATTTAAAATTCTTCTTCTTACTTATAAGGTTTTGAATAATCAGGTCCCATCTTATCTTAGGGACCTCGTAGTACCATATCACCCCAATAGAGCGCTTCGCTCTCAGACTGCAGGCTTACTTGTAGTTCCTAGGGTTTGTAAGAGTAGAATGGGAGGCAGAGCCTTCAGCTTTCAGGCTCCTCTCCTGTGGAACCAGCTCCCAATTCAGATCAGGGAGACAGACACCCTCTCTACTTTTAAGATTAGGCTTAAAACTTTCCTTTTTGCTAAAGCTTATAGTTAGGGCTGGATCAGGTGACCCTGAACCATCCCTTAGTTATGCTGCTATAGACGTAGACTGCTGGGGGGTTCCCATGATGCACTGTTTCTTTCTCTTTTTGCTCTGTATGCACCACTCTGCATTTAATCATTAGTGATCGATCTCTGCTCCCCTCCACAGCATGTCTTTTTCCTGGTTCTCTCCCTCAGCCCCAACCAGTCCCAGCAGAAGACTGCCCCTCCCTGAGCCTGGTTCTGCTGGAGGTTTCTTCCTGTTAAAAGGGAGTTTTTCCTTCCCACTGTAGCCAAGTGCTTGCTCACAGGGGGTCGTTTTGACCGTTGGGGTTTTACATCATTATTGTATGGCCTTGCCTTACAATATAAAGCGCCTTGGGGCAACTGTTTGTTGTGATTTGGCGCTATATAAAAAAAAATTGATTGATTGATTGATTTACTTTTTGAGCAAAGCCAATAGAGTCTAATAATAGATTAAATGCAGTGTTGAGGCTGTCATTCAAAGTGGTGATCCTCACCCCATCTTTGCTTGTGAACGGCTGAGCCTTTTGGGGATGCTCCTTTTATACCCAATCATGACACTCACCTGTTTCCAATTAACCTGTTCACCTGTGGAATGTTCCAAACAGGGGCCTGTACTACGAAGCAGGGTTACTGGCTTATCAGGGTAACTTTGGGAGTAAGTTGATGACGTGTGGAGTAACTTCCCGGTTAACCCGTACTACGAAAGGTGGATAGGTTTTGATCGAGGTATGCTGCCATGGCAATTTATGCTGTGCGCCAAACCTGCTCCAAGCAGGTTATGTTCTCGGTTAGCTTGAGGTTTTCGCTTAACCACTCCCATTATAAGTACTGTCCATCCACCTTCCATCACTCCGAAGACAATGCCGGCCTACCTGGATGATCCGTTTGATATTGTAGCACAAATTGTGAGGGGCTCTCTTCGCAGGGCGAGGGTTTTTAAAGACTGTCAGAATCCGCTGACATACCCGGATGATATTCTCTATGAAAGATATAGATTCTCAGCTGAGGGAATTTGTTATCTTTGTCAGCTGATCGGGCCAGAAGTCTGTAACATCACCCATCTATCATTCAGAAGTGAGGCAGTTTGTTGAGTGGTGTGATTCCAGTTACCTTACTTTAAATGTTAAAAAGACAGAGGAAGTCATTTTTGATCCAAAGTTAGTTGGCAATCACAACTCTGTAATTATACACCAGCAACCAATCACACAGGTGCAATCGTACAAATATCTTGGTGTCTGTATAGACAGCTCCCTTACATGGAACACTCATGTTGACTGGTTATGTTCCCGCTTGAATCAACGACTCTATTTTCTACGGCGTTTGCGTTTTCATGGAGTCGACCAAAAAATTATGTTACTGTTTTATCAGGCAGTTCTTGAAAGCATTCTAAGATATGGCATAACCACTTGCTTTGGGAACCTTCCTGTGTCCCTAAGATCAAAATTAAACTACCTTGTTCTCACAGCAATGAAAATCATTGGTTTGAAACAGTATAACAATCCTCAGTCAATTTTTGATCAGTGCGTGATGAAGCAAGCGGACAGAATTCTTTCTGATCCCTCCCATGTTCTGCACACGCAATACGAGTTGCTACCATCGGGCCGGCGTTCCAGAGTCCCCCATTGCAGACTGAATAGATATAGGAACTCTTTTGTTCCTATATCAATCATAGCCCTTAACATATATCATAATAAACACCGCTAACAATCAGGCACATTAGGAGGTTTTAGTATTTGTATGTTTTTTATTTATTTATTTTTATTCTTTATTTATGTATTTATTTATTTTATTTATTGTTATGAACTGTTTATGTCTTGTTCTTGTATCTTTGTATGGGTCATGATTTTTGAGAAGTCCAAGACAAATTTCCCCATGGGGACATTAAAAGTATATATCAAATCGTACACTGTAAAAAAAGACTGTTGTTTTTACAGGAAAACACTGGCAGCTGTGGTTCCCAGGGAATTCCTGTAAAAAATACAGCAGTTAAATGTACAAAAAAAAGAGAGCTCTTGTTTGTAGATTTAACAGTTCTTTTAATGTGAGTCAGCCGTGGTTCATTCACTGTAAATCCATATACATAATATGTCTGTAACGTTATCTACTGTGCTGCTGTATGTTTTACAGGGATTCACTGGTAACCACAGCTGCCAGTGTTTTCCTGTAAAAACAAGTCATTTTTTACAGTGTAGCAATGCCCCGACGATCGAGCAGATAATGTGCCTTGCGATATTTGTCCAGTGGACACTTTATGTATTCCATCGGTGATGCTGAACACCTGAACAAGAATACTGTATGTCCTATGATTCTCAAGGTAGTACTTGCTCTGTCTAAACTGTTGGATGCATTTGTCGTTTTCCCTGACCATTTATCCACAATGCAAATCAATGAAGGGTTTTATGCAATCGCGGGTAATTACTAATATCAAAATAGGTCTAATGCATGTCCATTAATTAGGTGAAGTGGGGCTTATCAAGCTGCATCTGACATATTGACAGGATTAGGAATAGCAATCATACAGTCAAGGTAGCCTATTTAGGAAACATTAAATTAACCTAACATTTATTAGTAGGCCTATGCCCACTTCTGAATCGTGTTGCATCTGGACGTAATTAATGGAAGAAGGTCATTTTTTTTTACACATATTAGACATTCCACAGGTTAATCATCTGTAACAGATTTGGAGAACAATTGAATTGTACGTACGCATTTACCCGATCAGCAATACGTTGCCAACAAGCCTGTCTTGCTTTATTGGCAGACGATGTGTTCGATTTCCCCCTTAACATTAATTTAAATTCCTCGTAGCTCTGCATAATAATCATGCATTCTTCTTCGGTAAGGTAAGGTGACCGCGCCATCATTGAAAAATGGTGACGTGTGCTGCAACCCGCCCCTTTTATGTGAACGCGCACAAACTCCAATTAGGTTAACACAGGTTCAACAAATCAACATCTTATTCAGCGTCGTAGTACCGATTAACACCACTTGAGGAAACTAGGTTTTGTCAACCCCGGTTTAAGAGGTTGACCCTGGGTTACATCTGAGTAAGTTAACCCCGCTTCGTAGTACAGTTGAGTATCCATCAACATTCCTTCTGTTACCACTGTCCCAGCTTTTTTGAAACGTGTTGCAGGCATCCATTTCAAAATGAGCAAATATTTGCACAAAAACAATAAAGTTATTCAGTTTGACATTAAATATCTTGTCTTTGTGGTGTATTCAATTGAATATAGGTTGAAGAGGATTTGAAAATCATTGTATTCTGTTTTTATTTACATTTTACACAACATCCCACTTCATTGGAATTGGGGTTGTAACGTACAGTGATCATGTGACCTCCCAATCAGCCTCAGTGAACATGTCAGGAGGCAGGAACGCTGACGTACTACCGGCTTGATGAGTACTACTTCAGAGTTATTGCACTTTTTCTGGGGGACTGTTGAGATAATGGTTCCAGTCGTACCTTGGCCTTCTTCAGCAGCAGGATGATCTTGTCCTCGTTCTTCTGACCTTCATCTTGATGGTCTTCATCAGAGCTGCTGAACAGAGCGAAGCCTGCAGACACCAAAACCTCCTTCATTTCCAAACTGGCTGATCGATCTGGTTATTAATTCAGTTTATTTAAGAACATCCTGCCTGGGCCACACACAGCAGCAGATAACACAAGCCCCTCCACTGACTCTGCCAGTCAGAGAGAGAAAAAAAACCTTGCACACAGAAGGAGCTTGGCTCCATGATGCGACTGCCTGGACATGCAGATGGATTTGATACATTGGTAAAAGTCTGAATATATTATTTCCAGGAGTTAATGGACTTTATTAACGTGCCACAATCGTGAGACAACTTAAGAAGGTGAAAAAAAGGCCGCGCAATCCCTCTGTGAGATGTGGACGTGGACATGGGCATGTCCTCTGAACGGTGGTCGTAGAGCTCTTAAACTCAGCGTAGAGCCTTCTTAAACTCAGCGTAGAGCTGCTTAACGTGGCGTAGAGATAAGATAAGAAGATAAGAAAAGCCTTTATTCATCCCTCAATGGGAAATTTCCGTGTCACATCGCAGCATAGACAGTAGGAATAGAAGGGCATGCAATAAAACAACAAGCTGCTCAAACTCGGCGTAGAGCTGCATTCAATTTCAATTTCAATTATTTTCCTTTATATAGCGCCAAATCACAACAGAGCTGCCTCAAGCGCTTCCACACAGGTAAGGTCTAAACTTACTAACCCCCAGAGGAGCAGTGGCAAGAAAAACTCCCTCTGAGGATCTGAGGAAGAAACCTGAAGCAGACCAGACTCAAAGGGGTGTCCTCTGCTTGGGCCATGATACAGACACACATTACGAACAATTCACAGAACAAATATACAGGAAATGCTGTTGGTGCACAGGACAGGAGGATCTCCAACATGAATACAACTCCCATCTCTGGATGGAGCTGCACCTTAAACAGAGAGAAAAAAACAGAATCAGACATCAGAAAGACAAAACATACAGTATAATTTGTCAGCATTAACCACAAGAAAAACAGAAGAAATTACTAAGGTGATCGGCTGCCATGAGCCCTAAACTCACTAAAAGACCCAGAATTTAGGTAAAGTTGAGCCGCGGCACGCTCCAATTACTAATAAAATGAATTAAAAGAGTAAAAAGCGTAAAACAAAACTGTACCAGTATGCTAGCCATATGAAAGGGAAAATAAATGCGTCTTAAGTCTGGACTTGAAAATCTCCACAGAATCTGATTGTTTTATTGATGCAGGGAGATCATTCCACAGAACAGGGGCACAATAAGAGAAAGCTCTGTGACCCACAGACTTCTTCAGGGCTGTGAAATGAAAATTGTGAAATCCGAGGAAAATTTGCAGGGGGGGGGGGTTCAGCACCCCAGGAGCCAGGGTCTAGGGCCCTGTGGGGCCCCAGAATTAAATGATACTTTTTCAGCATCTACCTGGAAGAACAAATGTCAAAATTAGTGGATATTTAAATGATCCTATTTTTCAACCTTTTATCTGACCTGTCAATGATGATGTTGAAATAACAGAATACGAATTGGAAGTAGGACCTGGAATGATTTCCTTTTAATTGTAAACCAATTATGCATTAACTCAGAACAATTAAACTAACATGAAATTCCATGAAGACTTCAAAAAACAGCTAAAAGCTTGTAGAATATTTGGGAAAATCATGGTAAAATATCAATAACTATACCTTATAGTAAAAAGTCACTTATATTCTTGTGTAAATTCATTGCGAGCCTAAATCCATTCAAAGCCACGTCTTTTTTACAATGAAAGAAAGTCTAGATTAGTGAAAAAAAAAGTCACATAATCTTGTCTAAAATCCTGTTTGCAACAGCAGAATGTTTATTTTCCCGGAGATAAAAATTCTTACCATGTTTCCTGAGAGAGCAAAGTTCAGTTTTCCTGTTTCTTTTATCTTCAGGTGTGTTGATGAAGCACAGTGACGATTCCACGGATCTTGTCCTTATAAGACTTTTCCAAACTGTCTTTCTCACCATCTTCTCTCTGTGTGACATCGCTCCGTGACACAGACGTGCTGCAACAAATCTTCTTTTAAAAACTTGAAAGCTCTAAAAGTTTGGGATGTTCCACATGCTACGTTTTAACGGTGGCGTCGCACAGGAGGCCACACAGCGTCGCCGCAGCAACCAACCAGTCTGCTTACGACAACTGTCATAACAGCTACGCTTGAGTGGCATTTTTTCCGCCGGCGAACTCCGCGGATCTGAGGAAATGATTTGTATCTGTGACACACAGATCAGTGTCCGCGGACTTCTAAAACTTACACGATGTCGTAAAAAAAGAACGCGTTTGTGCTAAGCATTTTAAAACTCAGTGATGTTCACGATTATTGTTGAGTTTGTGTGCCAAATAAATTCATTCATTCATTAAGGAGTACATCACTAACACCCCCAGCCCCACCTCACCATGATGAAATCCGCGAAATCCCGCGGATCCGCAGGTTTTCACAGCCCTGCTTCTTATTCACCTTAGGGCCCTGTCCCCACTGGGGAGAGGATCAATTGCGCATGAATTGAGTACAACAATTGCAGGTGTCGTTGTCTTCCACAACAAAAATGGCCAAAATGACAAATGTCCCGGTATGAATCACGGAGATATTAATAATATATCAAATCAAATCAATTAATCAAATCAATTTATTTATATTAGCGCCAAAATCACACAAACAGTTGCCCCAAGGCGCTTCATATTGCAAGGCAAAAGCCATACAATAATCACAGAAAAACCCCAACGGTCAAAACGACCCCCCTATGAGCAAGCACTTGGCGACAGTGGGAAGGAAAAACTCCCTTTTAACAGGAAGAAACCTCCAGCAGAACCAGGCTCAGGGAGGGGCAGTCTTCTGCTGGGACTGGTTGGGGCTGAGGGAGAGAACCAGGAAAAAGACATGCTGTGGAGGGGAGCAGAGATCAATAACTAATGATTAAATGCAGAGTGGTGCATACAGAGCAAAAAGAGGTGAATAAAAAGAAACAGTGCATCATGGGAACCCCCCAGCAGTCTAAGTCTATAGCAGCATAACTAAGGGATGGTTCAGGGTCACCTGATCCAGCCCTAACTATAAGCTTTAGCAAAAAGGGAAGTTTTAAGCCTAATCTTAAAAGTAGAGAGGGTGTCTGTCTCCCTGATCTGAATTGGGAGCTGGTTCCACAGGAGAGGAGCCTGAAAGCTGAAGGCTTTGCCTCCCATTCTACTCTTACAAACCCTAGGAACTACAAGTAAGCCTGCAGTCTGAGAGCGAAGCGCTCTATTGGGGTGATATGGTACTACGAGGTCCCTAAGATAAGATGGGACCTGATTATTCAAAACCTTATAAGTAAGAAGAAGAATTTTAAATTCTATTCTAGAATTAACAGGAAGCCAATGAAGAGAGGCCAATATGGGTGAGATATGCTCTCTCCTTCTAGTCCCCGTCAGTACTCTAGCTGCAGCATTTTGAATTAACTGAAGGCTTTTTAGGGAACTTTTAGGACAACCTGATAATAATGAATTACAATAGTCCAGCCTAGAGGAAATAAATGCATGAATTAGTTTTTCAGCATCACTCTGAGACAAGACCTTTCTAATTTTAAAGATATTGCGTAAATGCAAAAAAGCAGTCCTACATATTTGTTTAATATGCGCTTTGAATGACATATCCTGATCAAAAATGACTCCAAGATTTCTCACAGTATTACTAGAGGTCAGGGTAATGCCATCCAGAGTAAGGATCTGGTTAGACACCATGTTTCTAAGATTTGTGGGGCCAAGTACAATAACTTCAGTTTTATCTGTTTTATTGTTATATAATAACAATAATATATAGCGAATATATGATGAACAATCACGGTTATATAACGCATGTAGTGAGGAAACGGATCCAACACATTGAGATTATCACGGCAGTATTACGGGTGTATTATGATGCATTGCGCACGTGTTGTGCGTGCACGGCATCTGCATTGCGGTCATAAAATAAGCGCACTCGGGCCGTCAGCATCACTATTCACACCAGCAATACAGACTCTGGAGTATTTGGTGGACTTGGACAAGTTGATCACAGAGTTAATGTTCTTGTTGTCATGTGAGGGTTAACTGTTCATGAGTTTGGCGAGTGGGAGGGGTGAAGACGCTCTGGGTGTGAGACGGTGTTGTTTTTTTTTTGTTGTTTTTTTTGAGTGAGTTGTGGCTAAAATATCAACTCTTTCTTTTGTTGGTGTTAAATAAAAGTCCTGGATTGCAGCAGCTACATCTTTGTGGATCTACACAGCCGGACCAGCACTGACTGGCAGGTATGTTGCTTTCTGCCAAATATAGTACTTTGGGTTTACGTGACGTGTTTGTTATGCATTCACAGAATGTCCGCAAGTCAGCTGCAAAGCAGATGTAATAAAAACGCTTTATTCGTGGCCAATCTGTATGCAGTCGCTACAACATATTTTAGTTTGTGATGTGGACACGATGGGCACGATATATATCTGTTTTACACACTGTCCCAGTCCACTGTCAAACTGCAAATCCCCGTCAGTTGCAGATATCAGCGGTTAACGGCAGATATACAGCGCATAGAGTGAGTATGTATTGTGTATGACTTGAGTATATTTGGAGTATGTGAGTCCGATGTTATCCGCTTTCAGATTTTTGAACAGCTCAAAAATCCTTGCTGCGGACATGCGTGCCTCTGCGGATGATCACGGGCGTGTTCGGATGACGGCCGACTCATACAGGCATGTTACACGGATATTGCGGATGTTTGGCGAATATGGGCCAATTTTGTGCGCAATCCATACGCAAATGCTCCTAAACGCCAGTGGGACAGGGCCCATAGGGACGCAAAGTAGTCCTGCACCCTGAGAACGTAAAGCCCGGGCCGGTACGTAAGGTTTAATTAGGTCAGCTAGGTAGGGAGGTGCCAGTCCTTGAATAATTTTATAGGTTAGTAGCAGAACCTTAAAATCTGATCTCACTGGGACAGGAAGCCAGTGAAGAGATGCCAAAATGGGTGTAATGTGGTCGAACTTTCTGCTTCGTGTCAAAAGTCTGGCTGCAGCATTTTGAACCAATTGGAGAGCCCTAATGCAAGACTGCGGTAAACCAGAAAACAGAACATTGCAGTAGTCCAATCTAGAAGAGATAAATGCATGGATCAGGGTCTCAGCATCAGCCATAGACAGGATGGGACGAATCTTCGCTATATTTCGCAGGTGGAAGAAAGCAGTCCTAGTAATATTTCTAATGTGGAGGTCAAAGGACAATGAAGGATCAAAAATGACCCCAAGGTTCCTCACTTTGTCAGTGTGATGTATGACACACGAGCCTAGGTGAAGCATTAACTGGTCAAATTGATGCCGATGTCTCACTGGACCAAGAACCATCATTTCAGTCTTTTCAGAGTTTAAAAGTAGGAAGTTTCTAGACATCCAACTTCTCACTGCTGCAAGGCAATCTTCTAAGGATTTTATGTGGATGAGATTACCAGCAGTTATCTGCATGTATAACTGAGTATCATCTGCATAGCAGTGAAAGGTAATCCCAAAACGCCGCAATATGTGCCCAAGGGGTGCTATATAAAGGGAGAAAAGCAGGGGGCCTAAGACAGACCCCTGTGGAACCCCAAATTTCATGTCACTAAGGTTAGAGGTAGTGTTACTGTACAAAACACAGTAAGAACGACAGGTCAAGTATGACATCAGCCATGCAAGGGCACTCCCAGCAATCCCAAAGTGATTTTCCAGCCCCATCAAGTAGAATATGATGATCCACGGTATCAAATGCAGCACTGAGCTCTAACAGCAACAGAACTGTAGTGGTGTCCAAATCCATTGTAAGCAGGACATCATTCACCACTTTAGTGAGAGCCATTTCTGTGGAATGATATTTTCTAAAAGCAGACTGCAGTCGCTCAGTAAGATAGTCTACAAGCTGCCGTGACACCACGTTTTCCAGAATTTTAGAGAAAAATGATAGATTTGATATCGGCCAATAGTTTGTCAATACACTAGGGTCAAGATTGGGTTTCTTAAGTAATGGTTTAATCACTGCAGATTTGAAACATTTAGGAACAGATACAAGAGTGGACCACAGGTCCTTAAACAGTTTTGTTGGTATAGGATCAAATAAACAGGTTGTGCTTTTTGTTGACATTACGAGTTTTGTCAGCATGCCTAGTGAGATACTATCAAATTCTGTAAATCTAGGTAATACCTCAGTAGTGGCACCCACCTCAATAGCAGGGTGTAGTGGCTGGGTTAAGGCATGCTGGGATATGTTAACCTGATGTCTTCTATTTTCTTCCCAAAGTAATCCAGGAAATCTAAAAGGAGAGCGAACTACAGGTGGTTGTCCATGCAAAAGTGTTGCCACTGTGTCGAACAAGAACTTTGAGTAATGCTTGTTTTTGTTGATCAAATCAAAGTAGTAAGTCTGCTTTGTAGCCAATAATACATGCTTATAGTCTAAGATAGCATCACGCCACGCAAGGTGGAATACTTCTAATTTTGAATGACGCCATTTCCGTTCTAGACCTCTTGCTTTATGCTTGAGGTCATGCAGATAATCACTGAACCAAGGTGACTGTGATTTGGGGGAGCGCGGTTTTAACACAGGTGGTGCAATCATGTCGAGTGTAGTTTTGAGCACTGAGTTTAAACTATCCACAAGTCTGTCTACTGACTGGGTATTTGTCAAATGTGAAGCTAAGACATCAGGCAGTCTAGTGTCGAGTTCAGTCTTAGTTGAGGAGTTGATACATCGCCGTAATGATATATAAGGTTGTTGTTCCACTAAACACGGCAGCGAAACTGTAAACTTAATAAGTGAGTGATCAGACACCACTAATGTAAGAGGCATGATGTCAATATTCATGACAGCAATAGCACGTGCGAGAACAAGATCCAGGGTATTTCCACTAATGTGTGTCGAATCCCGAATGCATTGCCGAAATCCTAATGCATCCACAATTTCCATAAATGATTTGCAGAGGGGATCAGAAGGCTTATTTATATGAACGTTAAAGTCACCAATGATCAGAATGTTATCTGCTCTAGTTGACAAGTTAGAGATGAACGCACCAAATTCATGTAAGAATTCAGAATATGGGCCAGGAGGCCTATATACAGTGACAAAGTAGTATGGCTGATTTTTATTCTTCTGACCTTGGCAATGCGTAATATCCTGAGCAGAGCAGAGAATCAGATGCTCAAACGAGTTATATTTGTGACCCCCAACAGCTAATAAGCTAAACCTAGATTTATAAATAAGAGCAACACCCCCGCCTTGCTTTGCATCACGAGGGATGTGACTAAATGTATATGCTGGTGGGCAGGCCTCATTTAAGGGGAGGACAGCTGTAGGTTTAAGCCAGGTTTCACATAGCCCAATCATGTCTAAGTGATGATCAATAATTAGATCATTGATCAACAATGATTTTGAGGACAGTGATCTTATGTTAATGAGACCCAGTCTAAGGACCTCAGTGGGGTTGACAGTTGAACTGTTTGGGTTTAGGGGTGGTTCCAGAGTAGCATATATAAGATGCCTAGAAGTAGGTTTAGGTTTAAGACATTCCACGCGCGTTGTAGGTAGCAGACACAAAATCTTTGCTATTGCTGGAACAACCACTGGGCCATCCTCAATTTCAACATCATCCAATATAGTAATGGGTATTAAGTTTGGAAAGCATATCCCTCTATGATTTTTATGGACACGACTACGGAAGCAGGCCACAGTCACAACTTGTTGAAATTCCCTCCCTGGCAAATAAACTGCACTAACACCATACGGGATTTTCTGCACTAAATTCCCCACTAAGCTAATGGATTCCACACCCACATTTGTCATAAGCCTTGCAGGGTCTCTAATCACCTGCTCCGTGGCATGCTGTAGATTCCTAATGTTACCCTCCCTGTAGAGCTCTATCTATGTTCGCAGACAAAATGGCGGCGCCTTCCCCAGTAGGGTGGAGGCTGTCCGGCATCAACAAGCCACGGCAGCCCCAGAACGAAGGCCAGTTATCAATAAAGCTAAAACCTTGCTGTCTACAAAACTGCGCCAGCCACCTATTTAACGATGTCAGCCTACTAAATGCCTCATCAAGGTCACAAGTCCTCTCTATGTCCATTTTTGTGACCTCTGAGTGCTTCATCCTGATATCATTGGTGCCAACGTGAATAACGATGTGACTATATCTCATGTCATGTTCCTTCGTCCCTTCTGCAGCGTCAGCACCCTAAGATGAGATGCAATGTCGAGAGCTCTGGCCCCAGGAATACATTTAACGTCAGCCTTCGTCTGTAACCTGACTTTGCGGGTGATAGAATCCCCTATCACTAAAGTCCGGTGTTTCGGCCTGGAGACAGGAGTGGAAGTCACTTGTGGGCTCAGAGAATTCACATCAGGCAAATCCAAGGGGGAGAACCAATTCACAGTTCGCAGTGGCGAGTGTGATCGGGGTACCACAGCCCTACGGGGCTTCCTCCACCTAGCCACAGTCCGAAAGCCGTCCTCCACAGCCGGTGTTTATAAGCTGATGCTAATGGGCTTGCTAGCCGGCCCAACACTAACCTTATCTGGAGTGCCCGTAACATCTAACTCCACTGAGCTAAGAAGCTGCTCTAACGTACGGACACGGCTCTCTAAGAGAGCCACCCTATCTTCCAACATCACACAGGATTTACGGAGGGTGTAAAGTAGAATTTGTAGTGTACTTTGTGCACTAAGAAATTCAAGAAATGTAGCCAAGCAAACACGAGCTAACCAATAATGGATAAGCTAACCACTCCTAAGGCTCACACAGACGCAAATAAATTTATTAAAATTCACAGCAGTTACACTGAAAACTAACAGAAGTATTAAACAGGTAAAAACGCAGCAGCTATAAAATACACTAAACAGTTAATTAACTAACAGGAGTGTAAAAAAATGAAATGAAAAAATTATCACAAGGGTCTGAAATAGCTGAAGCAGCAGGACCTTCGTGGCCGGGACGACGGTGGGGATCGAACCCACGCGGCTCGCACAAAAGACCATTCCTCTACCAGGTCAGCCAAAGGGGAACTCCCCACCGTCGTCCCGGCCACGAAGGTCCTGCTGCTTCAATCTGCATCACGAACAGGATGTGGATCACAGGATTACCCTAACATGCACCTGTGACTTCGGGACACAAGTCAAAATGGTGGGGAGATGTGTAGCAGGATGAAAGTCCCGGGTCCCAATTGAAAAGACATTCCAGCTAGCTTGGCTAACGGGGAGTTCCCCTTTGGCTGACCTGATAGAGGAATGGTCTTTTGTGCGAGCTGCGTGGGTTCGATCCTCACCGTCGTCCCGGCCACGAAGGTCCTGCTGCTTCATAGCTAACGCAAGCTAACCGCTAGTGAAAATGCTAGCCGCTCCTAAGATTTTTACACAGGAGTAAAATAAATACCTAAAATTCACAGAAGTTCAACTGAAAAACAAACAGAAGTATTAAAGGGTAGAAAAGAAGCAGCTATAAAACGTAACAATGGAGAGGGGAGGGGTCGACCTAGCTAGTGAATGCTAACTGCTAGCGAATGCTAACTGCTAGTGATTCACAACAGGACTGTTGTTAATAACGTTCAGAGTAGATACAATTAATAACCAGAAGAGTGCTAAACAGAAATAAAAGAAGAGTATACAACCGTGTGAAGTTCAGAGTGGCGTCACAGTAACAAACAATCCGTCGGAAGCAAGTTGCCAGATCTGTGAAAATCAGCCATAGTTTCTCTGATCTTTGTTACCGTTAGTTTGGTCTAAACTGCGGGTCGCCCCTCTGAGTCTGGTCTGCTTGAGGTTTCTTGCTCAAAAATGCTGGCAGGTGTTATTTCTGACCACTGCAGCCTACGCGCTCGGGGGGGTTGGTGAGGTCAGAACTTACCCGTGTGAGGAGCCTCGGGTGACTTATGTTGTGAACTGGCGCTATATAAAAAATTCAATTGCGGGGGTTGTGGCCAAGTGCTTAGTGCACTTGGTTTCAGTGCAGAAGGTTTCCGGTTCAAACCCCACCCTTGCCACATTTTTCCATGTAATGTGGAGTTGCGTCAGGAAGGTCATCTGCTGTAAAACTTGTGCCAAATCAACTTTTAATCTCATTCGTTTATTGGTACCTCTGTACCTCTGTTTGTTTCTGCAAATTCTAACAATATTCCCGAAGGCAAGATCATGTTCTGCTGCAGCTCGGACTCTTATGTCATTCCAACCTTCTCACGGACACTTTTCCCACAGAAATGCTTCGTAAGAACTTATCCAACACAGAGAACCATGTTCATGATAAAATGGGGTGAATTAAAGCTAGACTTAAACAGGAGACATGTAAACAACATCTATTATTCTGGCTAACGTGTGCGCTCTCTGCAATAAAACGGACGAGCCATAAGCCAATGTTTACCACATGCATGAATACAGACCTGCCTCTGTTCTTGTTTTCACTGATCCGTGGCCGAATAGAATGACAATGAGTAAGTACGTTGCACATTGGCAGTTTCTTGTCCCCTCTCAGACTGGACCGGGATCACGAGCGCACTGCTAAACAACAGGTGTCTGTCTGTAAACACGGAGCTCCTGGCTGAGAGTTTCCTCGAGTTTTTATCATCTTGGTCTTCATTCACGTCACGTCTCACCTGCATTCAGCACGATGCAGCCTCATATCCCGGCCAACAAACTCACCTCTTACTTCCACCTGGACCATCAGCTCATCCTGTGGGTGCTGGACTTTCTAACCCATAGGTCACAAAGAGTCCGGGTTAATAACGCCTCCTCTGACCTCTACGACTCCCCCCCCCCCCCCCCCCCCCAGGCCTGCGTGCCTTCACGTCTGCTCTCCATCCTTTACACCGATGACTGCAGATCTGCCTCGGCGCCACCTAGTGAGTATGCTGATGATACAGCTCTCTGTCCATGGTCTCAGGTAAGCTCACAGCAGCATGGAGCAGCTCTTCAGGAGTTTGTGGAGCTAAACGGGAGTGAGACCAAGAGATGGTGTTGACTGTTTTCTAACAGACATAGAGCCCGGCTGCAGCTCCATCATGTTGGGCCAGTATGTCTCAGGGCCAATTTGCTACATTGCTAACTTCATATAATAATACTGCTAATAGCTTCATATCTCCTTATACAGATAATGGTGGTAATAATAATAACTTTATGTTGTGTGTCATGATACATGCTGTCCTTCTGCTTATCACGCTAACACGGACACAACACAGTTTGACTTTGACACATACCGTTGATACAACACGTGCACTCAGCGTACATAAAGCTTTAAATGCAACATCTTTCACACCATAACACATAATTCACTGATCCACACTGTTGAACTTTTCTACTCAGCTCCCCAAACGTAGTCACAGAGTGTCGGGGACGACTCTCTGTGGTCCTCCAGGGACCAATGAGCTTCAGCTTCAGTCACTCAGTTAACTCCACACGGCAGCCAGTAAACACTCCCGGACCGTTCTATGGTGGACCCTAAAACCCAGACACATCTCAGAGACATTACTTATGATGCAGATTAATGCATTTTATGACATTTTGACTATAATTAGAAGTAATATTGTTGAGATGTTTACAATGGGGGTGGCTGAGGACATCTTCAACCTGGTCGGAAACAAATCGATTTGTCAGTAAGTCGGTCTTAAAACTGCACAGAATTACTCCATTTAAAACAACTTTTACAATATTACTTTTAATTATAGACAGACATATCATGAAGTGCATTAATCCTCATAGTAAGTAATGTTTCCGTTTCCAAGATGTTTCTGAGATGTTGCTGAATGTTTCCAGGTTTTAGGATCCACCCTTTCTACGTCTTATATTTATTTTTATATAACACCTGAATAGATCCTGGTCATTTGATTGGTGGGTTTATATGTCACATGATATTGATCATTTGTCCCATTTGCCATTGTGCAATTTGGTTCCATTTATTGTGCTAACCCTAACTGGCACACTGAGCTGCGCTTAGCCTAAAAACAAACATAGCGTGAGCTTATTGACCCTCCTTTTCGTCTAATACAAAACAAAACAAATGCAGTACACCACAGATCATCTGGAGGCATCTGCAGTATTTGCTGGGGCATCTCCAGGTGAACTAGATCCACTATCAGATGAAGAGCTCAACAGATTTCTGACGCAAATTTTCGCTGGACAGAGAAAAGCAGACGTCGGTTACGGCCTCAGCTATGGACGACATGGTCAGGATTGTTTCTGAACCACCTGACTATTTTTGCAAGTTGACTGAGTACAACTTTGGACTGGACTATCGATTTCTATTTACTCACTAGATGGAGGACCACTGCCATCCACTCATTCGCTGGCTGTTGCCAGAGCGCCGCCATCTTGGTTAGCGTCTGACAACCAGACATAAATAGAAATCAATGGTCATGATCATTGTTTTCAAGAGAGTTTCAGGATAAATCTGCTTTTTCTGTGCTCTTACATTTATTCAAACTCAGTCCCACATTTGTTGAGACACTATGTCTCCAAACAAACACAGAAGAGGATCAGACTGTTTATAGAATAGACTGAATGAGTACAGAGAGAAAATAATACCATCAGCTTGTCAAACACACTGTGTGTCTGCCACGACACCAGACACTAGTCTGATCCTTAATTAATTTCATTATGAAGTTAAAGATGGCAAATAATCAGGGGTGAAAGTTAGAGCTTCACACGCTCACATCATATTAAAGATATTAATATTAAAGGCTGATCTGAACCCACCTGCTTTTATGCAGCACTTCTCCACAGAAATATCAACTAATATAAATAAAATGAAACAGCCAGCCAGGGTGAAAGTCAGATTATTCACTGGAATATTCAGTATATCACAGAGAAATTAATCTCATTCACGTGTATTCTTATATTAGTAGAATATCCAAAGTAAAAGCGACTGTCATGTGACCCACCAAACTGAGAGAAAAAAAAAAATTCTTATTTATGAATTTGCTCTGAACAGAAAATCTCAGGATGGAAACCTGATGTGAAGAAAAAACAAACCAGAGGCTAATTAAAAAGGGATAACTGAGACTTCTGATGGAATCACTAAACAAATGGTGAGATAATTATCACCAGAAAACAGTCAGGCAGTAAAACTGAAGTCACTACTTTACAGAATACAAATCGAGACAAAAAATCAATCATTTTCTAACCTTTTTTCAGAAATTTTAGTCTTTCCCCACATCATTAATATTACATGTAATACACACTTATGAAAGCTCACAGCACAATTTCATCTCATCTCATCTTCAACCACTTTCCAGGTTCGGTTGCAGGGGCAAACAGCTCCAGCAGGGGACCCCAGACTTCCCTTTCCCATGCCACATTGACCACCTCTGACTGGGGGATCCCGAGGTGTTCCCAGGCCAGTGTAGAGATATAATCTCTCCACCTAGTCCTGGGTCTTCCCCAGAGTCTCCGCCCAGATGGATGTGCCTGGAACACCTCCCTAGAGAGGCGCCCAGGAGGCATCCTTACCAGATGTCCAAACCACCTCAGCTGGCTCCTAAGAGCAGCGGCTCTACTATGAGCTCCCCTCTCTAAAGGGAAACACTAGCCACCCTCCTGAGGAAGCCCATTCGGCCACTTGTAACCCGCCGATCTAGTTCTTTGGGTCATGACCCATCCCTCATGACCACAGGTGAGAGTAGGAACAAAGACTGACCAGTAGGTCGAGAGCTTCCGCCTTTTGGCCTCAGCTCCCTTTTCGTCACAACAGTACGGTAGAGCGAATACCCCTGCTGCGCTGATTCTATGGCCAATCTCACGCTCCATCCTTCCCTCACTTGTGAACAAGACACCAAGGTACTGGAACTCCTTCACTTGGGGCAAGACCTCATCCCCTACCCGGAGTACGCAATCCATCGGTTTTCCTGTTGAGAACCATGGCCTCAGATTTAGAGGTGCTGATCCTCATCCCAGCTGCTGCACACTCAGCTGCGAACCGATCCAGTGAGTGTTGGAGGTCACAGGCTGATGACACCAACAGGATCACATCATCTGCAAAAAACAGTGATGAGACCCTGAGCCCACCAAACCAGAAACCCTCACCCCCCGACTACACCTCAATATCCTGTCCATGAATATCACAAACAGGATGGTGACAAAGCACAGCCCTGGCGGAGGCCAACCCCCATTGGAAACAAGTCCGACTTACTGCCGAGCACCCAAAACACAAATCTCGCTTTGTGAGTACAGAGATTGGATAGCTCCCATTTGGAGCCAGGCATGGATGTAGGGCCCGTCAGCGAGTGCCTGGTGGTTGGGCTTGCCATGGAGCCCAGTCGGGCACAGAACAAAAGGCAATGTGGAGCTTCCATCTCCACCCTGTGGGCTCACCACCACCGCACAGAGGAACCGCTGATGGCAGGTGCGCTGTCTAAATTTCCATGGGTGTGGGTGGCAGTCCAGAAGTCGAGGACTCGTGGACAAGACCCGGGCGGCAGAGGCTAGAGCTCTGGGGGTGTTGGAACGTCACCCTCATTGTGTGGGGAAGGAGCCGGAGCTTGTGCCGGGAGGGAAGGCGATACGATTAGATCTGGTGATCCACGCACAGCGCTTGGCTCTGGGAACCACTCTCCTGGATAAGGGTGTGGACCTATATTCTTCTCCTGGAACTGCCCAGGGTGTGAAGGCACCAGGCTGGGTGTGGGGAATACGCACGAGCCCCGTTGAGTGCCGCTACAATTGGAGTTTACACACAGGTTAAAGATGAGAGGGTCGTCTCCCTGCGCCTTCGTGTGACGGGGGGGGGGGCTCTGAACTGTTGTTTGTGCGTATACACCGAACAGCATTGGAGTATTCCACCTTCTTAGAGTCCCTGCATGGAGTCCTTTGTGGGGCCTCCAGTGGGGGGCCCTCCATTGTTCTGCTGGGGGACGTCAATGCACACATGGGCAATGACAGAGACACCTGATTGGGAGGAATAGCCTCCCCCGATCTAAACCCGACATGGTCGTTTGTTATTGGACTTCTGTGCTAGTCATGGACTGTCCATAACGAACACCATGTTCAAACATAAGGAAGCTCATAAGTGACATGGTACCAGAGCACCCTAGGCCGAAGATCGATTATTGATTTTGTGATTGTATCATTTGATCTGAGGCCTCATGTTCTGGACACTCAGGTGAAGAGAGGAGCAGAGCTGTCAATTGATCACCATCTGATGGTGAGTTGGATCAGAGGGTGGGGGAGGACTTTGGACAGACCTGGTAAGCCCAAATGCATAGTGCAGGTGAAATGGGAACGTCTGGAGGAGCCCACTGTCAGACAGATCTTCAACTCACACCTCCAGTGGAGCATTTTCTAGCATCCCTGTGGAGGTGAGGCATTGAACCAGAATGTGGCAACATTCAAAGCTTACATTGCTGAAGCTGCAGCCTTCAGTGGCCTGAAGGTCTTAGGTGCCTCAAGGGGTGGCAACACTCAAACACGGTGGTGAATACTGGTGGTCAGGGAAGCCATCCGACTGAAAGAAGGAAGCCTTCCGGATATGTTATCTCAGAGGACTCCAGAGGCAGTTGCAAGGTACCAACAGTCCAATCCATGGATTGGACTGATATTTAAATTCGTGTTGGAGTGTTTGGATCTCTTGATGTCAAAGGACTAGTGAACACAACCAAAATGTCAGTCCCTTTCTCTTGCTTATAAATGAATAGGTGTTATATCAAACAAATAATGATTTTTTCATTCATTTAATGGAAAGTACATTTCACAAGGTGAAAGATAGAATGTTCCATTCAACAAGGCGACTGCACTCAAAAACATTCATTATTTGTGTAAGACAGTCAGTCCAACTCATTCTTTGTCTCTCGCTGTGGTTTTCTCCTGCTTCAGACATCACAGTGAAACGTCTCCTCTCTTAAAGGCACAAAGCTGCTCTCAAAGAAAACAAAAATAACCCCATAAAGAAACTTAACATAAAAACAGAAATGCCAACAAATAAATCATTTCAATAAAAGACAACTCACCACATGAAGCCACAAGTCTGACCATCTCTTAATTAAACTGGTGCCCTTGTAGGACACGCCCACATGCGCACACACCCACACGCCCTCCGCTGAACCTGCCTTGGTGACAACATACACTGTAAAAAATAAAATATAAAAAACCTGCTACACTTGGACAGGCTGCCACAGGGCACACGCACCCACATGCATGCACACACACGCACCCACATGCATGCACACACACGCACACACACACACACACACACACACACACTCACATCCATGCACAAACATGCACATACATACATGCAGGCACACACATGTATGCACACTGTCGCGCTGATCAGCTGTTTGTCATTTGTGCTGATTAGGGCGGAACTGTCGGCCGGTTAGCGCGCGTACCCAGGCCCTTTATAGGGGCGGACTTTATTCATACCGGATGTTACTGTAGCGACAAGTAGTGGTTGTGGGGCGAGCTTTAAGTTATGCTCGTTCCGTTTGACTTTAAACAACTGCGCGCGTACCTGCAAATAATCTGTGAAAGGCAGCCGGTAAGATTTTTGTGTATTAATATGATCACACTGTTGGGCGTCTTTACTTCTGCCCCACGTCGCTACATGCGCTTGTGAAGGCGCTGTAGGCAACATGGGGCGTTGTTCGTGTGTAGTTTGGATGGGATGATTCGTAGATACTTGTTGTTGTTACGAAAGGGGATTTTTGTGTATGTGGGTGTGGGCGTGAATATTCATTTACATTCACGTGCACTGAAGCTGCAAGCCCGCTTGGCTGCGGGCTTATGTTTTAATTACGATTTTGATTGTTACTTTATAGTTTGATAATATAAGCTGCTGATTATTTATTGTGTAAGGAGTAATTTGTTCAATCGCGTGGCTGCGTCAATCAGTAGTGATAATGAGGACAATAATTTGGTGTTGGCGGCTTTTATATGTATTTTAGGAAATGAAATTGATTAAATGATAAGGCACGTGTCGCTAAGTTAATTTGAGTTATTTGGAAATGGTTTATGGTATATTATATTTACAGTTGTGTGTGTATGTGTGTTTTAAGGTTTTTTACCTGGTGGCATTAAAGCAAAACCCAATAAACAAGAAGTGGAAAATGTTACAGCGTCATCTGAGTAAAACATCTGCTGCATGATTAAGGAATTGCGGGTGAAATCCCTTCGAGCGTGGGGCGCAGTAAAATAAGGAATAACGCTCGACAGTAAAAAACCGGAGCCAGTCATCAGCAAGATAAGAAACAAAGTTTAAGCTCCAGCTAAAATAATGGCGGAATCAAAAGGTTTGCAACAGCTAAAGACTAACAGGATCACCGCTAAGAGGCAGTTTTCAAGACTAGCTAACTCAATTGCAAGATCATG